>NC_083352.1:52818550-53118550 GCF_030254825.1 Meriones unguiculatus | reverse complement strand
AAATGGTTAGTTTTAAAAAGTGCCTTTAAAATATTTGATATGTCTGAGAAATAAAGTTTCTTAAAATGACAAAAGATTGTCATATCTTCAAAATCCTCTTCAATCTATTATTTCATTGACTCACACCAGCTCAACATATATAGATCACCATCCTGATTACATTTACCCATAATATTTTAAATGCTTTTAGTGTTTTCTGATTATGTAGCAGAATTCCAACACATTGCTGAATTCCCCAACCCATCTTAACTGATTTGTGTGTGACTCAAATGAAATGCTGACACACATTCATCACAGCCGAGTTAGTTCTCTCTGTTTCGGGCTGAAATGTGAGGGAGACTGCAGTGCCTCTCAAGATCCCCGGCATTTGCAGGCAGCACGCGTCTACAGGTTTCTTCATCACGTGCAAGGTCACAACCCTAGGAGAAGTACCAAAGCTCACTGTGCTGTGGCAGCCTCCCCACCCCCTTCCTCCTCAGCGGTTTAGCTTTTTTTCCCCTTCTCTTCTGGTCACAGAGTGAAACCGTCATCCTGACAGCTTTCTCCATTTCTATGAACTGATCTAAGCCCCATTTTCACTTTGTTCCATGGATGGCTTTTCTGCTGTCTACCACCTGTTTCCTGCCTGCTCACTTTCTCACCAGAAAGAATATAAGTGATGGATGAGAGCATGGTAATAGAATATTCTTTTCTTTCTTTATCAAAGGCAAGTAGTAGATTCACAAGGTCAGAGTTCTGAATGTTTCTTCCTAAAGGACTTCAATTCAAAGGTTCCTTGAGATGTCTTCAGTGGAATAAGTATCAGCTGAATGCTTTATTGCTTTTGAAACCTAACTTTTCTCCTATAGCAGCTTCATTAAGCCAAGCCTGCTCTTTGCCTGACAAGTGACACTCTTTGGGGTAATGAAAAAGGATTAAATCATACCTAATTAAATACTGAAGTTGCTAGCTAGTCCATTAATAAAAAGCTTCCTTCTTGATAAAAAGAGGATTTAAAATATGTATACTATCAGCATTTTCTGTTGCTGTGTGGCTGGTTGCCATATCAAATTCTTTTTTTTTTTTAAATCAAATTCTTAATGCCACAATTTTAAAGTAGGATTGGAGGGATGCATATAGACTTGTCGATAGCCTGTACTAGCATAATTTGAAAGGTATAATAGTTTCCTCATATATAAATCCCTCTGTCCAAAGGACCCCTTAGAATCAACTCATTTCTGGATTTGCATGACTAAGGCAGTGCATTTACTTCCCAATGTGCTGATACTGTTTGATCATTTAAAATTCATATTATCAGTAATTTATGTTAAATGTGCTGATAATAACAATCAGCCACGAGGGAAACAAGACAGAATACTATTCATTTTATGAGGTTGGATGAAATACTGTGAGGCTGGAGACAATATTAGTTCTGAAGGGACTCTGGGGAAAGGACTGCCTAGTGACAAAGGAACACTACAGTGGCCACTAATGTCTTTGAGAGGGGGCTGGGTAAATAGCATGGAAGTGATTGCTTTTCGATATTCCAAGGGGCAATTAATTTAGCCATTTGAACGTGCATTGAAAATTATATTTATTACTTATTTATATTTATTATTATTGTCCCTATGATTTTCTTATGTCACCGGTAATAAGAGTAATGTTGCTTCCAAAACTTGTCAAGTTAACTGGTAGTCTGTAAGACTTTGGTTGTCAGAAAAAGCCCAAAATACAGAATAAAAATGTAGGTCATAAGACACTGAATGAGTACATCATGGAAAGACACAGAAAGAAAGCAAGGAGAAAAGGGAAAAGAGAAAAGATGAAAATTTAAGCTCAAGGGATAGCTATTGGCAGAAAATTGCAAAGCAGTTCAATTCAGATGGTCAGGATCAAGATCATAGTGTATGCTAATAAAAAAGCAAGTGAGACATTTCTCCCCAAATGAATTCTGGTAGCACATAATCTGGAGGGGGTGGGGCTTATCTGATGGGTTGGAGAAAGGCTGTGTGGACCTTGGACCCTGGACTCTGCATTCCTCTATTCTACCCAAACAGGCAACACCAAAACACTTATGGACATTGTAAGAGTCAGATAAATGTCAACAGGTAAGAAAAAGCTTTTCTCTTTAGGAGTATTTGGGGCTCAGCACTCACCTTTAGGGTTAGGTAAATTTCTGTTTCTGTTGAAAACAATGGCGAGCCCAAGTTGACAACCATAGTATCTATGTTTTAGGTTAGAGTGACATAAAAGAGACTATAATGTTGCATTTATTATTATTTTATGTACAGTGGTCAGTTCATATTTAAACAACTGAACTCCAGTGGTTTCTACATGTTCAATAGCTAAGTGAATTTTCCTTCAGGTAGCATTTTCATTACTGATAATTTGCTCGTAAGTGGGAGCTTAGTTACTGACAAGGCTACCGGAAAAAATGTGTACTGATGTCTGAAAAGAGAATTCTAATGGTTGGTTGTTTCTTTTAGGATGATGAATTGTTTTATTCCCCCTTGGGTATCAGGTAAATGAGAAGTCCTCATGGTAACACTTGACATGTTTTCTAGAGACAGGCAGATCCCAAAGAGCAACAGATAGGAAGTATCAGGGTCTGTGTCACCCTGTTTTTTTCCCAGGGCCACTAATCAGAAAGATCCCTCCATACCATTTGAGAGAACTGACTCCAGTTATAGTTATATAGAGAAGTTGCAACTAAATCTGATGATGGCTCCTTGGAGTAGAGAAATAATAACACAGTGAAAGACATTGGACCTTCAGGTCTTCCAGGTCGGAGTGGGGCTTAGGTAGGAAATTGATGGAGGGAAGGAGGGAAAGAAGAAGGAGGGAATTTTGTCAACAAAGTTGAGAAAGGAGGTTTGAACTGACAGAGAAGTAGGAGAGCATTTATTTCAGGTTGCCTCACTCCCACATGTCTCCTGAGTGACATTCTACTAATTACAGCTTTTCTTGAGGTCTCAAGCCTTGGCCTAACCCTATCTTCCTGGATTGGGCTCTCGGAAGAGTTTTTGTTATCTAACATGGTATAAGATAAACATATTCATTTCTGGGATATCCTGAAACCCTAGATAACTACAGTTTGAATGTTTCTAGAGATGCAGGACATGCAGACTTTTGCACTTTAATTTTGGAAATCATGGTCTATGGAATTTCCCCCATAGGTTTTCTGTTGACTATTCTTTTCCAACTCTACACCCTGGAGGAATTTGATATGGACTAAATGCAGATCTGTTCAAGGTTGAACATCCACAACACTGATTTTCTGTGTGAAGAACATTTACCTGTAATTATTGTTTTAAAGGAGGACTTTGCAGTCAGTCCTGATGATACCTGATAAGCTAGGGTCAGATGGAAGGGGAGGAGGTCCTCCCCTATCTGTGGACTTGGAAAGGGGTAGGGAAAAGATGAGGGAGGGAGGGTGGGAATGGGAAGGAATGAGGGAGTGGGATACAGCTGGGATATAAAGTTAATAAACTGTAACTAATATTAAAAAAAGAATAGTAGAACACAGGAAAATATTTCCTTGAAAGCATAGTGGATTTAGATAAAAGGAACTGCTTTATGATCTCATTTTTCTTCTCAGGAGGCGGTAAATTTTTATTATTTTTTTTCCACCTTTTGTGGTTACCCTCCTGATTGTAGACAATGTGTTAATGCCACTATTTATGCCTTAATCATTAATAAATCCCCCCATTGCCTTACTACTTCTATATTTTCAGTACTCTTCTGAAAGAGAACTTAGCTCACCACTTCTTGACCAGAAAGAATCCTTCTCGATGTTCTTCACATGTGTATTATTTATATCATTCTGTTAATTAATTTTGATTTTCTTTTCCTTTGTAAGCAGCTCTACTTTCTATGCTCACGGTTTTACCAGTTGAAATAATTTTTAATGAGTTGCTGATTTTAGTGAGTCTCCCAAGTTTCTTACTTGTTTGGCAACTACAGTTTTAATTTAATTTTACCTTGTCAGGGACATTAACACTTATGTAAGATCTCATGTCATGGCAAGGGGTTGACTATGAATATGAATATTATAATCAATAAAGAGTTTTATATAACTTGATAGTAATATGGTTCTTACTTTGCAAATCTTTGCCTTTCCTTTTTTTTTTTTTTTTTTCAATGCAGTTTATTCAGGAACATTGAACAATCCTCGGACCCCGGGGAAAGCCAGCCCACAGCTTAAATAGCCTCTGGGTAGCCAACCCAGGCGTGCCACGGGGGCAATGCAGATAGGTCCACATACATGGAAGCAAGCCAGATCCTCGGCCTTAGCCAAATGTGGAGTTGTTCGTGACAGAGAGCACTCACCATCGGGAAGGTGGTTAAAACACTGAATGAAAAGATAGAAACAGAGTTGAAGGAACTAAAAGAAAAACAGGAAAGTACAAACAGACAGGTGAAGGAAGTAAACAAAACAACTCAAGACCTGAAGATAGAATTGGAAAAATTAAAGAAAACACAAATGGAAGAAATAATGGAAAGGAAGAATCTAGGGAAGAAAACAGGAACTACAGAGGTAAGCATAACCAACAGACTAAAAGAGATGGAAGAAAGAATCTCAGGTGTAGAAGATACAATGGAAGAAATCGATGTATCTGTCAAAGAAAATGTTAAATCCGAAAAATTCCTGACACAGACTGTCCAAGAAATGCAAGACAATATGAAAAGACAAAACCTAAGAATAATAGGTATAGAGGAAAAAGAAGACTCCCTTCTCCAAGGCCCAGAAAATATTCTCAACAAAATCATTGAAGAAAATTTCCCCAAGCTAAAGGAGAGGCCAATTAGAATACATGAGGCCTACAGAACACCCAACAAATTTGACCAGAAAAGAAAATCCTCCCGCCACATAATAATCAAAACAGTAAGTATACAGAACAAAGAAAAAATACTAAAAGCTGCAAGGGAAAAAGGCCAAGTAACATATAATGGCAAACCCATTAGAATCACACCTGACTTTTCAACAGAGACTATGAAAGCCAGAAGGGCCTGGACGGATATCATGCAGACCCTAAGAGAACACAGATGTCAGCCCAGGCTACTATACCCAGCAAAACTCTCAGTCCTCATACATGGAGAAAACAAGATATTCAATGACAAAAACAAATTTCAACAATACCTACAAACAAATCCAGCATTACAGAAGACACTGGAAGGGAAAATACAACCCAAGAAAGCTAGCTACATTCAAGAAAACACAGGAAATAAATAACCTCACTTCAGTAAAACAAAAAGCAACCAAGCACACAACCTGATGACCACAGCCAACATCAAAATCAAGAGATCTAACAGCCACTGGTCATTAATCTCTCTCAACATCAATGGACTCAACTCTCCAATAAAAAGACACAGATTAACAGAATGGATACGTAAACAAAACCCAGCAATCTGTTGCATACAAGAAACACACCTAAGACACAAAGATAGACATTACCTGAGGGTAAAGGGTTGGAAGATGACTTTCTAAGCAAACGGACCCAAGAAGCAAGCAGGAGTAGCCATTCTAATATCTGATAAAATAGACTTTCAACCAAAATTAATCAAAAGAGATGGGGAAGGACACTTTTTTTTTTAATTTCAGAGGATTCTGCAAAATTCATTGACTTTTTTTCAAAATTCACTTCACAATCTTGTTTTTTTTTCTTTTTTAACTTTCAGGGCTTCGTTCCTGTTTTATGCCTACACCCCATTACATTTGGCTTTTCTTGTGAACCAAATACCTTGCATCTTTTGAACATATTGTTTAGACTTTTATTTAACTTCTTTTTTGAGTTACCTCCACTTCTCTGATTTTTTAAAATAATTACTTAGTTACTCTTCATTAATAGTTTTTGTTCTAAATATGGTTACCCTTGGCTGTTCAGACATCTTTGAAGAATGAAGGCTAAGATAATTGGTACTCAGTTAGTATAAGGCCCATTGCAGTTTCTCCCTGAGTAAAATTCTTGATGACCTAGATCTCCTAGACTGTCAGAAATATTGGTTGTAGGCTTCTCAAGTGCAATACTAGATTGACTTTGCTGTGTGTCAACAAGCTGCATACATTGTATCTACTCATAACTTTCCCTTTTTAAAATTTTTCTTTATTATTATTATTTATTACAATTTATTCACTTTGTATACCAGCTGTAGCTCACTCCCTTATCTCCTCCCAGTCTCACCCTCTCTCCCTTTTCTCACCCTATACTCCTCTCATATTTCACTAATAAGAAAGGTCCTCTTCCCCTTCTATCTGACTCTAGCCTATCAGGTCTCATCAGGACTGTCTGGATCCTCTTTCTATGTGGCCTAGTTAGGACACCTCCCCAGGCAGAGGTACTCAAAGAGCCAGTCACTGAGTCCATATCAGAGACAGCTCATGCTCCCCTTACTAGAGAATCCACAAGGAGACTAAGCTGCCCATGGGCTACATCTGAGTAGGGGGTCTAGGTCCTCTCCATGCATGGTTCTTAGTTGATTCATCAGTCTCTGCAGGACCTCTGAGCTCAGATTTTTGGCTTTCAAAAGATGCTCAACTACACAACAAGGACATTTGCTCAACTATGTTCACAGCAGCTTTATTCATAATAGCCAGAATCTGGAAGCCACCTAGATGTTCCTCAGCTGAAGAATGGATATAGACATTGTGGTACATTTACACAGTGGAGTACTACTTAGTAATTAAAAGCAAGGGAATCATGAAATTTGCAGGCAAATGGATGGAAGTAGAAAACATCATCCTGAGTGAGTTAACCCAGAAGTAGAAAGACACATGTGGTATATACTCACTCATAAGTGTCCGTGTCCTATTTTAAGCTCTGTCTTTACACACATTTTCTGCGAGTTTCTGCCTCAGTCTGAGTAGCTACTCTGACATTGCCCACAGTCCTCTCAGTAGGTATGTGATTTCTTTAGTGTCTGTCTCCCCTTGTGTCAACTACCCCACCTTCTGGCTAGCTCTCAGAAACTTGTGAAATAACCTTGACACCAATGATTCTGCTTTAACTTTCCTCACTATTTTCCTTTTTTCCAAATTTACTTTCATTATCAGATTTCAAAGAAATCTGGAGATGGCCAGAAGAGAGAAAACATGAACTCTTTCTGCTGCTTTGAACTGAAAATTCATTCTGAATGTTCTGTGAAGCTTAAGCATGGAAGGATTTTAATGTGCTTATGAAAGTTTTCTAACTTTATCATTAGTACATCCAAATGTGTCAGTTACTCATGAGGACAGCGTAAGTTATTTAAGGCTTATGTTATTGATAATGTGTGTGTGTGAATCCTGAGATAGTTGAATCTTTCACTTCAAATTATGATTTACATTAGACTGTGTAGTGCTAAGGAAGTATCTCAGTGGTACAGCATTTGCCTTTCATGCATGAGGCCCTGAGTTCAGTCCCAAGAAACAAACATACACACACACACACACACACACACACACACACACACACACACACACCATGACCTCAAGAATGACCTTGTGCTTTAATTTTTTTTTATCCTCATTAGCTGTCTCTATTTTATGATTGTGGGTA
The DNA here is from genome assembly GCF_030254825.1 of Meriones unguiculatus. Taxonomy (NCBI): domain Eukaryota; kingdom Metazoa; phylum Chordata; class Mammalia; order Rodentia; family Muridae; genus Meriones; species Meriones unguiculatus. The sequence continues at coordinate 53,111,036 of NC_083352.1, read as the reverse complement.
TGTAGTTTAGGTTTATCCTGCATGTACAGTGCTCATAGAGGTCAGAAGAGAAGGTTGAATCCCCTGGAAATGGATGCCCGTGAGCCACCATGTGGAGTCTGGGAACTGAACCTAAGGTCTCTGTAAGAAGAACATTTGCTCTTAACCATTGAGCCCTCTCTCCAGCCCCAATATGTGTGTTTCTTAAAATTTAGAATTAATAATGAACTTCTCTCACAGATTGAGTTAGCTGTTGATGTCATAAAATAGGTCATGTCTTTATCCTTCAAACAAGTGGACGGTACTTATTTGAAAGAGAAAAACTTATATGTAAACTAGAGAAAATTTAAGCAATGTTTTTGTGAAACTTACTGACTCAAACTTCTTTTTCTCTTATTCTTTGTGTGCCTTAGACTCCTGAAAGAGACCACCTCCTTCCTAAAATAGCAGTAGACTTCTGTCAAATGTCACAAGATATGCTCTGGTGGGAATTCACGCCTCCTCCAGCATTTCATACATTACAAACATATGTAAACTGACTCATAACTTATTTACTCATACATGAATTCAAACTGCCCTCCACATCCACTTTTTTAAAACACAGGTGTAAATGAAATTTTACAAAATCAAGAAGCGGTTCCAATCCTGTGAATGACTCAAGGAAACAGTGCAACTTCTCTTATATTATTCATTTATTTAACAAGTTTCAAGTTGCTCAAAACAGTTAAGATGTAGTACCGTCATCCAAAAGACACTAAAGTTGATAAGTAAAAATAATGAGGGAAAACTTCTCCTTACACATAACTAATAGGTAAACCAGTGCTCCCCAGTCTTCGTGGAGAAGGTGGTTGGTCAATTGTTTCATTTAAAAAGGCATCAGCATTATTCTCTTAAACCTCATTTTAAAATAATAGAATTAATTATCTGGGTTGTTGAGCGGGTGTTAGGCTGGATTCTCTGAAAATAAATCATGTTACACTAATCTGAATTTTTTGATGAAGTAACTCAGGTAATTTATGAAAAGGCATAATTTATCTTGATTTTAGTAATGCTTTTGATCAAGCACCCCTCAAAGGCTTATGAATAAGTCACAACAAACTTGCATTAGCATAAGAGGGCTAAAACAGATGGATCACTGGCAAAGTAGAGAAGGTAATAATCAGTGGACAATAATTCTTCAGGATAGAGTTGACAAACAGTGTTCCCATGGGCCCCAAATTCAGGGAAACTTTAAAGAAGATTGATACTGCTGAGTTAGCAGTAGAGGCACAGTCTGCCAGCCACACAATCTGTGGATGACTCGAGGATCACAGCTTGTCCCAAGGCTGAGGAAGTGAGTAGACCCGTAAAGAGGGGATTGGGATATGGAGGAGTTTCAGGTTTATAAAAGCAGCTCAAAGAGAAACGATAGCCAGGTAGAGGTTCCGGGGATGAAGCAGAATTTACACCTAACTTGATGTCACAACTGTGCAAGCTTTGTGCTTTATAACCGATAAGGCAGAAGCTGAACTACTTGAGGGATTTCTTAGGGCTAGCTGGAGGATTCCTTGCTCAGTGTAAACGTCTGTTGTTTTGTTATCCCATCAGAAATTTACTGAAAACTCTGACACACTCATTAAGTCCTCTAAGAACAGATCAATAGTCCTCTCCTGAAAGTCTTAGAAGTCGCTGACCTCTTCTGCTCTTGAGGAAGGTCCATGACTGGAACAAGTCTATACAGTGGAGAAGCTTGCCCTTGTGCCAACGACTAGTCTTTCCTTGGGACTTGTTTCCTTGGTGGCTTCCCATTGAGAGCCATGAGAAACTTCTTCTCCAAGAGCTACCTATGGTAGCATCAGTCATTTCTTTCCAGTGCCTTAGAGGATTAAATCTCAAGAGGAAAAACCCGGATCTTTTGCTCAATGCTGTTCCTGTTATGAGCTATCGACGAGATTCCATTAGCACAACTCAGATCTCCTGACTGTTAGAGGCTCAGCATCAAAGCATCAATTCACGTACTTCAAAGAGCAACTTTTAGAAACACCAGAAATGCACCCTCTAGCTCCCTTTGTTGAGATTTTGGAGATTTTGAAAGTGCTAACATGGTGTATTGGCCACTAGCACTCATTACTCGGAGTGGCTCTCATACCAAAGCCTTGGAACTGCTTACAAACTTCATTAGAATCTTCACCACTTTTCCATCCTTTCTTTCTTTTTATTTTCTTTTGCTCCCCTGGAGGTTACAAGGTCCCCGGGAGCCACCATGTTGAGATTTCTAGTTCACAAGGCTGCAGAGATACATTCAACCTCTTTCACTACTGTGACTAAATGCAAAGAGACATTTTGCTGCTTGCTTTTTGTCTTGGAGATTTGGAAGGGATAAAACGTAAAACAAAATGCAATTAGTGAACTTGGTTCTGAATCAAGGAAAATAACATTTTGCAAATTTTCCTAACCAATGCATATTTGGCTTTAAGCATTGAGCATAATTATGGAGCTTTATATTGGTGAGTGATGTTATAAAATTACTGTAAAGTTAATTTTAAAAATAGAATAACTATTTATGTAAAGAATGATTAAAAATAAATATATTTTTGACTGGAAATATGTTGTATAATTGGCTGAGGAAATAGGATTACATCTGACAATTATAGAAGCGTCTTAAATAAAGTAAAAAAGGGGGAAATAAAATGTTTGCTTGAGACTCTAAACTGAAGACAGTGCTGAGTTTAAGTTTGGAGTGATGCTGAGGTGTATTGGGGTATCAGCACCAAAATGGAATCCTATCAACTGAAAAAAATCCTTAAAACATAATCTATGTCTACTGGAAAAGTACTTAAGAAATGTCAGAAGCAGCAGTGCATGCCTGTAATCCCAACTGTTCTGGTGTCTAAGGCAGAAGGTGCATTTGATTCCAATCTGGGCAAAATGTGATAGTGAGATCCACATCCCCAAATGTGGTGATTACAGTATTGGGTAATTTAACTTCTCTTAACTTTTTCATGGACCCACTTACATATTTCTTAAATTCCCTTCCTTCTTCCCTCCCTTCTTTCCTTCCTTCCTCTCTCTCTCTCCCTCTCTTTTTTCTTCCTTTCTCTCTTTCCTTCTTTATTTCTTCTTTCTTGGTAATCCTACCACTGTTATATCTTTCAGTGCCCTTAAGAAAAAAATCTTCACCTTCAGTGTGTACCAGAACCCTTTCTCCCCTTCTCCACTCCTTGTCTCCTGATGTTCCTCGAGCCTTAGATACAGTTGTTTTGTATATGTTTTCACTAGTGTTGAGCACCCTGTGATCGGTTATTTTCTCCATTTTGACCAGACATGTTTTTCTTTAGTGGTATTTGTCTACTGCAAAGAGAATGTTTTTGGTGTTGGTTGGAAGCTACAGTTACCTGAGGGTTCAAGGAGAAGCATTTTGAATGCAGTTAGGAATTATACTGTTTCAGTAAAGTCTCAATAACAGGTTCTCCTATAAGAACCATATATGAGATTTGAAAGGAGAGTCAGGTATGAAAGATTAAAATTTTTACTCAGAGTTCAAAATGATACCAGTTGAGGGATATCTAGTTAAATGATCTAACATGAATAATATAAGTAAATTATGGTTTGACCATGATTCTTGGGACTATATATTGAAGCATAGCATCAAGTTAAAAGAGCTTGTTAGAAATGAGTGATTGTTGAGCTTGTTTTTAAACTCTATTTTATCTGGGGCGGCCTCTACCTCCCTTCCACCAACCCTTCAACCCTAGATAAGAGAGAGGTTAGTGGGGAGAGTAGGTGCAGACCTCTTTACTTGTCCTGGTTGTTTGGGTCAATGTGTTCTTTTTGGGCTATACCAGGCTCCATCAACTGCAAATGCAGCAAGCAGTCTCCTGCAATTGCTGTGCCATGAAGTGTCTCTCCTGCATATCTCCAAACTGCCACACTGTCTGTCTCTGGTCTCTCCAAACTGCCACACCCTCTTTTCTGGGTTCTTTTCCTTATATCTATCAGAGTCCTAGACCATGCATGAGGCAGGCTGTTACCAGTTAGCAAAGACCAAGTTCCACAGGAGCCAATTATCAGCTGTGGACAAACTAAAGCCCAAAGTAAAATACCATACTTGGGGTTAAGATAAAAACATACTTACATAACTGAGTTTTTAAAGAAACCAAAACTTCCAAACCAAAACTTTTATTTGTGAAACCAAACCAAAATTCCTAGGACAATTCTTGTTACTTTTGTAAAAATTGGTCAAAGCTTTATTAAACCACTTGTAAATACAAACTTCAAAGTTTTGAAAGTTCCATAAAAGAAGTAAACACCAGAGTATTAAACTATAACTTTTTATTTTTAATAATCTCTTTGTACCCTCCTAATATTCTCCCCTTCTCTCTTACACAAATGAGTTTTTGATGTCGAGCTTAAGCTAACCTTGGACTTGTTATTCACCTCCTTCATTCTCCTAAGTGCTGGCATGATAAGTATCCACACAAAACTGATTCTCATTTTTGTTTTTACCAAATAAGGTTTATACAATTTTGAAAGCTCATTGTTATATTGTCTCTAACATAGTAATAGCCACATACAGTTTCTTCCATTGCCTGACCAGTTCTGAAATTTTGTAGATTCTGGTAGAATTATATTTTTATTTCAGTAATTAATTTTGTGTCTCCTTTGGGGTGCTGTGAAGGTGCCAGACTGGAACAGTATTTCAGGGTATCTGAGATTAGCAATCTAATTAGTGGAATCAGAGAAGTAGATTTCCTAATTTTGTGACTGTATATCTTCTAATCATCTGACTTGCAGAGCCAAACACCAACGAAGAAAGATTTGTTCCCACCCCACTTTTTCTTGCTTTGCTGCTAGAGTTATTGTATTACATGTCATCTCCTAACCTTAGAGTAGGATTTACACTATGAGCCTCATTGGTTCTCAGGATTTGAAAATGGACTGAATCACATTATTGGTCATCATGGGTCTCCAGATGGCTGATTGGCAGATTTTTAGCTTCTGAGACCATCTTAATATGAATAGAGGTCTCTACCTCCCTCAGTACCTCCTTCCCTCCCTCTCTTTCTCTTTCCCTCTTTTTCTCCCTCTCTCCTTCCTCATGTCTTTTTCTCCACCCTCATTCCCACAGATATCCTTCAATTGGTTTGGTTACTTTGGAAATTTTTCATTAAAATTTTCAACCTGTATATTATTTTTGTACTCTTACAATCTTATGGGAAGGAAAGAAGCAAGAAATTTCTTTTTGATTGTTGAAAAATTAATAGAAGATTTACACTTCAGTCTCCTTTACTACTTCATACTTTTCTATTTCTTAATATATTTTACAAAAAAGAATAGAGGAGGGTTTAGGGTGTCTATTTCTCCAGATTAATTGAAGACCCTTTCTGATCATTTAAAACTTTTACTTCACTTTAATTTTGCACACTTGATATTAAAGTATCCTTGTGAGGATTCATTTAAATAATATTTCAGTCTTCTCTAATCGGTGTAATTATATCCTGCTTAACGATTTATATTACATTTTCATAAGTATCATTTTATGTTGCTATTAAAATTTTATTGTTGTAGTATATCACTGTATTTTTCATTTTGTTCTTATTCTATCAGGTTTCTTAAGGGGGTACTTTTAAACTGTTAGTTTACTTACACATTATTGCTAAAATAAATTAATTGACTAACTAATCATAATAAAACAAAATCACATTTTTATGTAAATGGCTCAAACCTTGTGTTGTGTTTAGTTTATTTAGTAGGGGGAAACCAAGCAGTGTATTATTATTAAATTTATCATATTTGGTTCCAGATACAGAATTAACATAGTTTAATTATCTGTAGCTTTCCAAGTCTTTGCTTCTTAGACTTTTAATTTAAAGAGTAATATCACAAATATTTAAAAATATTAACAATATTTCAACTGAGATTTGAGCAAATCCTCTGTTTAAGACCAGTTTTGTAAATAATGATAAACTATGGAGGTGAATATGTGGCTACTCCTGCCTCAAAAATATATTTTAAGGCCAGTTATTACTTTCTCATGGGACTAACTAAATATTTTGGTAGTATTTAGGTGACATCCTTTTTTTTTCCTCCCTGAATACTCAGTTCATTTTATGCAAGTGACTGAAGTTCTGAAATGGTATATCATTTTAATGATTCTGGAACTCATATATTTTAAAAGGAAAAAAAAAAGTACACTTATGGTGATTCCACTTAACAGTATTTTTCGGCCTTTCTTTTTTGAACAAATTATTTGCTTCTTCTCTCACTCTCTGTCCTTCTGTCTCTGTCTTTCTGTCTCTATGTTTTTTTCATGCTCACGTGCATGTGTGTGTGTGTGTGTGTGTGTGTGTGTGTGTATGTAGAGGTGATAGATAGAAACTAGAGACTGTGAGAGAAAGAGAGAGACAGAGCAAGAGATGTGTTGGTGAAGCACATTATATGACACCAATCGAACAACTTAGGGAATCAACTCTTTCAACTAAGTGAGTATGTGAGCCTCAAAATCATGTCATCAGGTTTGATGGCTTGGGCACTTACCAGTTGAGCCATTCATCAGCTCTTCTTTAGCCTCTCAAATGTTTGATAATTATAGGGAAAGGAACTCACCAAGCAGTACAATCAAATGGAGACCAAGTACTTAAACATCTGATCCTACGAGGACCCCAAGATTCTTGGTCCACTTTTTAATTGGATTGTATATTTTCTTGACTGTTTTTGAGTTCTTAGATATTGTAGACATTAGTCTTCTATCAGCTGTATAGTTGCAAAAATTCTCCTCAACTCGTTGGGTTTCCTCTTCACTCAATTGTTTCCTTAGCTCTGCAGAAGGTTTTTGGTTTTGTGAATTTCCCTTTGTCACTTGCTGGCTCTATTTTCTGGGAAAATGAAGTCCTATTCAGAAAATACTTTCAACTTCTATGTCTTGTTGGGTACTGTCTGCCTTTTTTTTTCTAGCATTTTCAATGTTTTAGGTTTCTCATTAAAGCCTTTAGACCCAGTGTTGCATGCCCTTAATCCCAGCACTCTGGGGGAAGAGGCAGGCTGTTCTCTGTGAGCTGAAAGTCAACTTCTTCATTTAAATTCTATGAAGATCACTTTGAGAACTTTTTCTTCAAAGAAGTAGAAGCCAAGGACCTGGCTGGTTTTCCTCAGCTTTCTCTGGATTTCCAACTTTTCTGTGTAAGGATCTTTTTTCCCCACCTGATGCAGTATTCACTTCAGTAAAGTCTCTATGTTAAGTATGTCTCATTTCTCTTCATTGTCATTTGGCAGCAAAGACAGACAACTTCAAGTCCTATGAACTTTTAATGAAATAGTTAAAGGCAGAAAAAGCACTGACAAGAGAGTTTTGGAGAATAACCAGGAAAGAGCAGAAGTTGAAGGTGACATTGAAGACCTCAAGGATAAGTGCTAAGAAATAACTGCTGCACTTGTGCAACAAGTAATGCAACTTGGGCACCTAACAAAAAACATTACACAGTAACAAGGACATTTGAGGATTCAAGAAAAAGATCAACAGAGGAGCGCACATCAGAGCAAAACTTAGAAAAAAACATTAAAAGATAATACATGGCATTATCCAAAGGTATATCTTTTTAATGACATGATATCCAACACAGAAATAACACTCTGAAAATTCAAAGTTTGTGCTTCAAAGGACAGAATTTAAAGTTCAAGTGGCAAAATAGCAGAAAATAATTGTCCTGTCAGAGGCTTGTATCTAGAACACATGAAAGATTCTCACAAACTGAGAGTACAGAGACATATTAATTTCAAAACATGATAACCCTTGGGTATGATATTTATGCAAAGACAATGAACAAGTAGTTACACTAGGGAGATGTAAATCACAGCTTTAATGAGAGTATCACTGTGTACTTGATAGGCCAACTATTATACTATCTAAAATGCTGTTACATTCAGGAACATTTGACTAACTTTGGAACTATCTAGTGATTCATCTTTACAGTTACTCCCAATAGCACTCATTGCTGAATGAATAATTTTACTCAGCTTTTCATCTACCTTCAGTTTTTCAATGATTGTAATTGGATGCAAATTGGCCAGTGTTAATCATTAAGTGTCTCTAATTAAGAGAGGATATTACACATGATGTGATGAATACTGGTATAAATAAATACAGCAGATCAGAGAGTATTTTTACAGAGAGTCTCATGACTTATTCACGAATAAGTTGTACCAGGCAAAGCTGCCAACTTGTATTTGTGGCAGGAATGAGGTAGAAGTAATTAATAAGTAATACATGAGGTTGCTGTTTTTCAGCAAAAGAGGGAAAGTATTTCTGTGGCTCATGAATTGTCTTCAATTTCACAAATTAAGAACATTGAAAAGGAAATCTAATTACTTCAGAATTGGATTGGTATAATGAAATGCAGGTCAAAAGGACAGTCATGGTCTTTTAAAAACTTGATTCCTATAATGAAATAACGATAGGATAGACTGAAATTTAATGGCCATTTCCTGGAACCAAAACATCGATTATTGCAGCTTTTTGAGAAAGAAGATTTGGTGCTGTAGGCACATAATAAATCTTAAATATCTTTCTGATTTAGACTTTTTCAAATTACTTTAGATGTGGCCTGGCATTACCAAATCATTGATTTAGGAACCTTTTGTGTACTTAATATAAATAGTATTTATAAGATAAATAGTATTTATAAAATAAATTTATAAATAGTATTTATAAAATAAATTTATAAATAGTATTTATAAAATAAATTTATAAATAGTATTTATAAAATAGGTTATTTGTGGTTATTTATCCAAATAAGTGAGTGTTTTGTTAGTAATGTGATTGTTGTCTCATTACTAACGAGTAATGTGTAATACATAAATAATGTGATTGTGTCTTATGTCTTTCTGCTTGCTACCAGGTAATCACTAAAAAATAAGAATATGGGGCAGTTGTGACACATGCCTTTAATTCCAGCACTCAGATGGTAAAGGCAGGTGGATCTCTGTGATTTTTGAGGCCAGCCTGTTCTACAGAGTTTCAGGACAACCAAGGTTACACAGAGAAACCCTGTCTCAAAAAAAAGTAAATAAATAGAAGTAAAATTGAAGAATGTGATCTCCCGTGTTTGACCTTTCCTAACGTAAGAGTATAGTTTTCTCTTGTCCATAAATTGAATCTACTGTTGGCACATGCAGTGCTTTGTAAGATGACTAAGTATTTTTAAGGGTTGAAAGTTGATGGTTTATGAATGATCCATTTCTTATGCAAAACCACTGGAGATTTCTTATAACCACGGAGCACCTACGTTTTTCCTCATGGTGGTTTGCTGCTTCCCTGGAACAATATCATCCTCTTGCCAGAAGCTGTTTTCCTTGTCTGTTTTGGCCTTGTCTTTTCATTTTTTATATTACACTATAATTAAACAATTCCCCCTTTATATCCTCTCGCCAAACCCTCCTGTATACCCATACATGTTCTCTTTAGGATTCAAAACATCTTTCTTTTTTTTTTTTTATTAATTGTTCACATATAGTCTGCTTGAACTTTTTAATGTTACTTGTACATATACAGGTTTTTAATGGTAAAAAGGCTCCACTGGGTATTAGAAAACCAATGGAAGTTTCCTTGCTGAGAGGTGAGGGCTGCACCTGTCTGTAGGTAGAAGGAAATATATTTAGAATGTAGGGAGGAATTAGGCTGCTTCAGTAAAGCTAAGATTTGACTTGGATGATAACTGGTAGAAAGGGGCTCATTAAAGGATAGAGCTTATGGTGTGACCAGCAGAGCCCAAGATTGGATCCCCAGCACACACGTAAAATTCACGAGTGGCTGTACTCAAGTATGGATCTTATTTATCTAAATAAATCTCAGGACCCTAAACCCTCAGGGAAAAATATGTTGGAAAAGCCCTTGAAAGTCCATTCTGAATATTTCCTCAAATATCAAATCACAACAAGGAAACTTCCAGAGAGCACCTTTCGGGCCGACAGGAAGTTGATAGAGGGAGAGCTACACCAGGACCTAGAACCAGATACTTGAGTTTTTGAAGTGACTACTTGATATTTTTGTCCATGCAATTTCTGCAAAATAAAAAAAAAATCGTCTCTAATCTTTTAAAATCATTTATTTGTTTAATTAATTATTTGTGCGTGCATACATGTATGGTGTGATGCAGAAGGCTAAGGGCAACCTTGGTGTTGCTGCTAAATATCTGTCCATCTCTCTCTTTTTTAAAATAATTTTTTAAAATTTATTCATTACAGTTTATTCACTTTGTATATCAGCTGTAGCCCTCTCCCCCATCCCCTCCTAATCCCACCCTCCCTCCCTCTTCTTCTCCTATGCCCCTCTCCCAGTCCACTGATAGGGGAGGTCCTCTTCTGACCCTAGCCTATCAGGTCGCATCAGGACTCATTCATTGTCTTACTCTGTGGACTGGTACGGCTGCTCCCCGCTCAGGGAATGGTGATCAAAGAGCCAGCCTATGAGTTCATGTCAGAGATGGTCCCTGTTTCTATTATTGGGGAACCCTGTTGGACACTGAACTGTCATAGGCTACTTCTGTGCAGGGGTTCTAAGTTGGGTACAGAGGTAAACAGAGAATTCTCAATAGAGGAACATCAAATGGCAGAGAAACACTTGAAATGCTCAACATCCTTAGTCATCAGGGAAATGCACATCAAAATGACACTGAATTTTCACCTTACACCCATCAGAATGTCTAAGATAAAAAACGCAAGTGACAACACATGCTGGAGAGGTGTAGAGAAAGGGGAACCCTCCTCCATTGCTGGTGGGATGCAAACTTGTACAACCACTTTTGAAATCAATCTGGCACTTTCTCAGACAATTAGGAATAGTAATTCCTCAATATTCAGCTATACCACTGCTAGGCATATACCCAAAATATGCTCAAGTACAGTATATTCATACAAGCTTTATTTGTAACAGCCAGAATATGGATACAACCCAGCTGTCCCTCAGTTGAGGAATGGATACAGAAATTGTGGTACATTTACACAATGGAATACTACTCAGCAATTAAAAACAAGGAAATCATGACATCTGCAGGCAAGTGGTGGGACCTAGGAAAGATCCTCCTGAGTGAGGTCTCCATCTCTCTTTTAGAGGGTCTGTCATTAGCCTGGGGCTCATGGCTAGAGTTAAGGTAGATGATCAATGAGCCATAAGAATCCCTCTGTCTTGTTCCCTCTTCTCTCCCTCTGATGTCCAGCCTCTTTGCCTTTCTGGATAGGAACTGAGAATTTTAGCAAGAGTCTTCCCTCTTGATTAGTTTCTTTAGGTGTACAGATTTTAGTAGGTTTATCCTATATTATATGTCTATATAAGTGAGTATATACCATGTGCATCTGCTTCTGGGATAGCTCACTCAGGATAATCCTTTCCAGTTCCCACCATTTACCTGCAAATTTCATGATTTACTTGTTTTTTACTGCTGAGTAATATTCCATTGTGTAGATATACCACAATTTGTGCATCCATTCCTCCACTGAGGGGCATCTGAGCTGTTTCCAGCTTCTGGCTATTACAAATAAAGCTGCTACAAACATGGTTGAGCAAATGTCCTTATTGTGTACATGAGCATATTTTGGATATATGCCTAGGAGTGGTATAGCTGAATCTTGAGGAAGTGCTATTCCTAGTTGTCTGAGAAAGCGCCAGATTGCTTTCCAGAGTGGTTGTACAAGTTTATATTCCCACCAGCAGTGGAGGAGGGTTCCCCTTTCTCCACAACCTCTCCAGCATGTGTTGTCACTTGAATTTTTGATCTTGGCCATTCTCATGTGTGTAAGGTGAAATCTTAGGGTGGTATTGATTTGCATTTCCCCAATGGCTAGTGAGGTTGAGCATTTCTTTAAGTGTTTCTCTGCCATTCGATATTCCTCTATTGAGAATTCTCTGTTTAGCTCTGTACTCCATTTTTTAACTGGATTACTTGACTTTTTGCTGTTTAACTTCTTTAGTTCTTTATATATACTGGATATGCCACAGAGGACCTCTGAAAGGCTCTGCCCTGCAGACTATCAATGCAGATTCTGAGACTTATGGGCAACCTTTGGGCAGAGTGCAGGGAATCTTAGGAAAGAAGTGGGAAACAGTAAGATCTGGAGAGGACAGGAACTCCATAAGGAGAGCAACAGAACCAAAAAATCTGATCACAGGGGTCTTTCCAGAGAGTGATACTCCAACCAAGGACTATGCAAGGAGGTAACCTAAGACCCCTGCACAGATGTAGCCCATGGCAGTATCTAGGTGGGCTCCATTGTTATAGGAATAGGGACTGTCTCTGACATGAACTGATTGGCCTGCTCTTTAATTACCTCCCCCTGAGGGGAAAGCACCATTACTAGGCCACAGAAGAAGACAATGCAGCCACTCCTGATGAGACCTAATTGACTAGGATCAGAAGGAAGGAAAAGAAGTCCTCCCCTATCAGTGGACTTGGGGAGGGGCATGCATGCAGAGGGTGGAGGAAGGGATGGATTGAGGCAGGAGAAGAGGGGAACTACAGGGGGGATACAAAGTGAATAAAGTGTAATTAATAAAGAATTAAAAAGAAGATAAAGAAGGTTACCATCTAATAATAATAATAATAATAATAATAATAATAATAATAATAACACCAATTTCCAGGCCACAGAGGAAGACAATGCAGCCACTCCTGATGGGACCTGATAGACTAGGGTCAAATGGAAGGGGAGGAGGACCTCCTCTATCAGTGGACTTGGTATAAGGGGTATGTGTGAAAAAGGGGGAGAGAGAGTGGGATTGGGAGGGGAGGAGGGCGGGAGCTACAGGGGGATATAAAGTGAATAAAGCATAATTAATAAAAATTAAAATTAAAATATTAAAAAAATATCAATTTCTAAAATTTTATTTACAGGTTTGAGTTATTTCTTTGGCTTTATAATTGGCAAATAGTGCTTTTATCAAAGGACATCATGGTTAGGTGTTACCCAATCTGTTCGCCTTCTTGTGATGCTGCAAATAATACTCTACAGCAAATGACTAAGATGTGTTGCTATTGTATAGTATGCTGCTCTCATTTTAATAGTTTCTTATCTATTGTGAACCAGGATTGTTAACTTTCTTTTTTTTCTGGGTTTTATAATTAGGACAAGTCTTCATTTTGGAAAAGACAACTTTCTTGAATTACCTAGCTCACATCTCTTGCCACCTTATAGTTTTAATATAATTTACTATTTTGTAATGCTCACATGTTATGGAATTGAGAATAAGAAATAAAAGGAATTCCTTTGTCTTCTGCTTCCTAGGTCTAGGTTTAGAGCATATACCATCATGTCTCGCTTTTTATTTTTTTATTTTTTATTTATTTATTTTTTTTCAATGCAGTTTATTCAGAAACCTTGAACAATCCTCGGACCCTGGGGAAAGCCAGCCCACAGCTTAAATAGCCTCTGGCTAGCCAACCCAGGCGTGCCATGTGGGCAATGCAGATAGGTCCACATACATGGAAGCAAGCCAGATCCTCAGCCTTAGCCAAATATGGAGTTGTTCGTGACAGAGAGCACTCACCATCGGGAAGGTGGAAGGCAGAAACCAGCTCCATCTTTAAGGCATAGCATTCCGCAGCTCTCTACAGTTCCCCCTTTTTGTTTTAGACGCATCAGGCAAGAGTAGAGGTCTGATCTCTGATATTAGAAATAAATTGGGACTTTGTACAGATGTTCGTTTAGGTGTCATCCACCCAAAGAGTATCAGACCCGTCTGATACCTTTTTCTCAGAGGCGGGACCTGGGGCATCAACCCGCATGCAACCAGACATGCTCTTCTCTGGGTCCAAAGCGGCTGACCCTGAGTGCAGTGCTTAGCCTCGCATCCTGAGCGTAACATTTTAGCTTTTTATGGTATCCAACCACGCTTGGGGAGAATGTCCTGATCATTTAGCCAATGTAGCTCATGCCTTAGTTGTACATAAAGGAATTAATGCACAACTAAAAGGAAGCTTGATGGTGTTCAATCAGAGGATTGACCTCGTGCAGGAGCAAATTGATACCCTATGGCAAATCGCTCAACTTGGCTGTCAATGAAAATATGCTGGACTTTGAGTCACTAGCATATAACATGAGAATTTTTCCTGTGCTGCAAATCTGTCTAAACAATTGTCGAGCTATATTTTAGGTAATTGGACTGGAGAATTCGATACTACGATGGAGCAGCTGAGAGTGGCCATTGTCACAGTAAATTCTACCAGAGTGGACGCAGGACTAGCCACAGGATTATCATCATGGATTGCTGCAGCCATGAATCATCTGAAGGAATGGGCGGGCATGGGAGCGTTAGCAGGCCTTCTGGTGTTGATCTCCTTGGTTTGCCTGTGGTATATATGCAAGATTAGAGTCTCACAACAGTGTGATGCAGCCTTGATCATTCAGGCCTTTACAGCCATTGAAGCAGGACATGCCTCGCTTTTTAAATCTGGGCCCTGGGGATTTGAACTGACGTTCTCTTGCTTGCCTGTCAAGCACCTTAAAAACTGAGCTAATTCCAGAGACCATTTGTTTTGCTTAATTTCTAGACACTTGTACAAATGACATAGGGTGAATTAAGCCTATAGGAAGACAATTTTCAAATCCGAATAAGGCTTCTTACTTTATTAGCTAGTTATCTTGTATACATATAGCCATTTCTCAGTGTAACTTTTCCTTTTCACCATAATAATGGTGGTTCACTATCTGAAAAGTTAAGAACCTGGAAAAGGTTGGGTTATTTGTAAAGAGAAAATGCCCCTAAGGTCTCTATTTTACAGGCCCCAGGGTTCCAGGTGATTTACTTTGTTGCTTTATCTTTAGTTCCAAACTACTTATCTCTTAGCTTGAATTTTGTGAGAGCCCTTGAGCAAGCAAATGAGACTGATTCCTCCATGAAGCCTCAGGAAATAGGTCTAAAGAGAATTGTATGCCTCATTTAATATATTTCTACAAGCTAGCTAGAAATACTTTTGCAACTTTATGAGTTATTTTAGTGATTCAATTTAATGAAATTGCTTGCTCTACATTCATTAATTATTATGTTGTTATGACAAATATAGTTTCATCTCAATTTGGTTAATCAGTTCAGAATGTGTGTGTGTATTCCAGTCTTTATAGTGTATTTAGGAAAATAAGATTGGATACCTGAAAAGTTATATATTTTGAGAAATTTGGACAATCTATAAGGCTAGAATTAATTCAGAATATATCAGCATATGTGCTAAGGTAATGTTCAAGATTTTATATTACTGTTGTTAATATTTAAAGTCAGAAATTACTATGAAAATAGTTTATCCTTGTTATGCACCATAGCTTTAGTATGGCGAATCATCTGAGAATTTACAATAAACATTATTTATTAAAGTAGGTAAGGGATAAGTATGATGTCTTATCAAGAGACTGTACACTGAAAGATGGCAGAGATCATTTCAGAATCTAAAGTCACTAGGGTTTTTCTCAGGAAGGCATATCAATAAGTAGAAATACTAATGATAAACATATGGGAGAATATGCGTGGATCATCTACTGACGGTATAGATGCTAATGAAATGAGGTCTAATGGTCTTATTTTGTAGAATGCACATGAGTTGACACTGGTGCTATGTTTTTCTCTAATGAAACATTGACCTTTGGAATATGTTTATTACTCACAGTTGAATCATTCTATTAACAAGGAAGCATAATACAAGGGAATGGATACCATTTGCTTCCTTATAAATAACTCATGAAAGTGCCCAGCCACAGGAAGTCAGCTCTAATATGTTTTCACTTCTATCATTTAAAATTGGTATCTTATCAACACTTCTGTATTAACTTCCAGTGCTGCAGATTCAAGGCCAGAAGAGCACTACTGAATGCTGTTCAGTGATTATATTTGTTCATCCATTAACTCTGAGGAGCGAGAGCAGCAAGCTGTGGGTTTGTGACTGACTTGCCACCACAGCAATACTGGAACATGCAGGATGTTTCTGAATAAATTGCTTCTGATTTACAAAGATCGTGGGGGGGAGCGAGTACTCAGGAACTAGTTAATTTTTTTTTCAATATTTGTCAAGGAAAAACTCCTCTATTATTGACAAGGACTCTTTTTCTTCTTTTTTTTTGTTTTGTCTATTTTATTTTTTCTATTTTTGTAATATTAGTCACAGTTTATTAACTTTGTATCACAGCTGTATACCCCTCTCTCATTCCCCCAATCCCACCCTCCCTCCCTTATCTCTTCCTTGCCCCTTTCCAAGTCCACCGATAGGAGCAGCCAATGCTTTTAACCCCTGGCCTATCTCTCCAGCCCCACACTTCATTTGTAATGCATTCCAATATCTGCCTTAAGGTTTTAAGGGACATAGGAAAATGCAACAAGGTATTTTGTTTTAAGGAGTTGCATACAGGAATACAGTGTATTTACATTTTCTCACTCTTTTGCTCCTCCTCTAATTCCTTTCTACTATCAAATCCCTCTTGGACTTCTATACTTAGTATTGTTAAATGCAAACATACTTTCGTATAGACAGACATTGCTAGGCACATAGACATTGCTAGGTCCATTTAGTGTTGCTTTATGTACGTATACTTAGAGCTGACCCCTTGAAGTTGCATAACCTATCAGGCATCTCGTCCCTGGAGAAAACTGATCCTTCTTCCTTCAGCATCCATTAATTAATTACCTGCAGTTCTTCATCTTGGGGTGTAGCATGGGCAAATTTCTCCGTCATTCATCCTCTGGTGCTTACAATTTTCTGCCTTTTCTTATGTAATGTTTCTTGACTCTTGAGTCAGGGTTGGAGTCTGTGTACCCCATGGTTACTTATTCTTTAAATTATGACCATTTTTTTTGATTTCTGTAGGTACCTTCCATCTGCTGCAAAATGATGTTTCTTTGACAAAAGATGAATGTTACACTTACCTTTAGGTATAAGGATAATTGTTTAAGATAGTTAGAAGACATATTAATTTACGAAAATGGTAGTAGTAGACTTTCCTCTAGGTTCTACAACATTTACAGCTACAAGGACTTAACTAGGTTTGCGGGACCAGGCGTAAATTCCAGAGTATTAAGTGGGCTTTAAGTGCAGCTAGGCAGCTGCTGGTTACCCCAAGGTATAAGAACCACTATTGTGCTGTTGGGGTTGTTGTTTAGGAGCAGTTTGGAGGGTGCATGGTAGAAAAAGAGGAGAAGGAGAGAACTTAACTAGGAAGGTTAAACAGAAGGAGATAAGAAAGAGAAGATAGATAGTAAAGATGCTTGAAAAACCAGAAGAGAGACATTATTGTATATAAGATTGGTGTAGAAATATATGCACATACATATATGCCTAAAATACATACATTCATCCTATCTATCTATCTATCTATCTATCTATCTATCTATCTATCTATCTATCTATCTATCATCTGTCTTGTATAACTGGGAAAAGCAGAGTGGAGGCTCGCCAAAACTTGAAAATAGATATACCCTAGAACCCAGCTCTTGTACTCCTGGGTATATTTATGAAGGAAATAAAGACAGTATTCAGTGTAAATATCTGTACATTCATGTTTATTTCAATATTATTTATAATTTTACAGTCGTATAAAACTGTGAAACAATTAATTACAATTGTTAAGATGAGCATGAACATCTGAGGGTCCTGGTAGTTTATTTTGTTAGCTTGGCACAAGGTGGGTCATCTTGGAAGAGGGAACGTAATCTCAGAATTCCCTTCATAAGATTTGCCTGTGAGTGAGTCTTGTGGTGCATTTTCTTGATTAATAATGGTAGGACAGTCCATCCCATGATGGTTGAGCAGATGGTTATAGGTTGTATACTAAATCAGGCTGAACAAGCCATGGGGAGCAAGCCAGTAAGCAATATTACTCCATGACTTTTCCTTTGGTTCCTGCCTCCAGGTTCTTGCCTTGAGTTCTTGCTTTCCCTCTGCTCAGTGATGGAGTGTGGCCTGAGCATTGTAAGGTAAAACAAAACAAAAACAAAAACCTTGCCTTCTCCAAGTTGCTTTTGCCATGGTATTTTATCATAACAACAACAACAACAACAACAACTACAACAAAAAACAAAGAAGGACAGGATTTAAACAAAGTCTGGGTCTAAATGTGTGTCAAAGTTGGTTTTGAATTTGAAATTCAAGAACATTGTGGAGATAGAAGAGAATTCCCAAATCATTGACAATGTATATTCTAATATGTTGAATTTCAACTTAAAGTAACATCTAAAAAAATTTAAATTCTATGCTTAAGCAGAAGAATAAAAAAAGGTTTTTTTTTTTTTTTTTTTTTTTTTTTTTTTTTTTTAAGACAGGGTTTTTCTGTGTAGCCTTCGGTGTCCTGGACTCACTTTGTATACCAGGCTGGCATCAAACTTACAGAAATAAAACAGGATTTTAAAAAGAAAAACATTGATCTAAAAATTTTTAATGACACAATTTATACATTTATATAGTATAAATAGTATGCATTCATGTAACACAATATTTATAAATGATAATTTATATAATTATAAATATATATGATCAAATGTAGTAGCAGGTAAATAAAATTTATTTATATTTTTACCTATAATTTATATAATTATAATATATATAATTGCATGTAGTAGTAGGTAAATATAAAACAATAATTCCCTATGTCTTTGCGAAGCATTCCCTGAGCCAGTGGTTTCATTCCTTCTTCCTTCCTCTCCTTTTTATTGCTTCCCTCTCTCTTTTCTCTCTTTCTATTTCTCCAGTTACAGACCATATTCCACTCCATAATATCTTTGTTCTGCCATTCCTGAGCCTACAGCTTTCTCATCCCTAGGTATCTTTCACTTACCTGATTTCTGCAGTTACTCTTAAAATTTTCACAACCTTCCTAAACAGCACCACTATCTAGGGATCACATGTTTAAACACAAAAGCTCATTTTGGAAATTTCATATTCAATTAACATCAGTAAGTTAGCTGGAGATTTGTTGTAGCAGCATCCAAAAGTAAGAGGAATCAAGTTAAATAGAGATTTTTTCTGAATGGTGTGGGGTGTTTTGGAGGGATTGCTGTGAGTCTTTTGAATAAGCAAGTGATGCATTCTACTTTACATTTGCAAAAAAAAATCATTCTGCATTGAGAAATTGAAACAAGAAAGACTCTATGAGACATTTGTATAATCTCTAAAGAGAAAATGGGCTTGGTCAGATTGATAACTGGGTGACTTTGGAACAAAAGTTTATTTTGGCTGTTGTTTAATCTCTGTTAAAATGCCATTGAATACAGACACAAAATGTCCTTTAATAGCCCTTGTGATTTAAGAAACATATTAGAGACAAGGCAGAACACTAGTTAAGAAGTGAAATTAAGCCTTTTTCTGACTGAAGACTATTAGTTTAAAAAAAGTTGGATGGTGAAGTATAGGAGAACCAAGGACAATAAATTATATTTGAAATATGGCTTACAATGATGACTATGTATCTAGTGTTTTTGTTGAGTGTCTTTCTCTTTGAAGCAGTGTTGACTGGAGGATAGCTAATGTTTTCAAGGCCAGACACATCAATCGTATCAATTATAGAAGCATTTAAGTGGACAAAAAGGGAAAAGAAGAAAAGTAAATATGTTGCTTTCTCCCCAAACTAATAGATTTGTTAATATCAATTTCATCCTCAAATCTCTACCACATACCTTACTAGAATAGTGCTTATCTAAACATGCTCTTTTAAGAGTTTATGTTGTAGAATAAGCTATGTCCAGTGATATATTGGGAAAGAATCATTTAAACATGTGAATTACTTGTTTCTTACTGCACAAAATATGCTATCCATACTACATGTGAGGCTTTCTTTATGCAGAAGCAATAATCCATATTTGTTTTATCTCTGTACAAATAAGTACTCTCATGTGTGCATAAATTAGTGAATCTGCAAAAGACAATTCAATGACACTATCAAGCTTAATGGTGCTCTGATTTCTAAGACAAGATGTATTTCAAAGTCTTATCGATTAAATTGCTCTCAGCTTCTTGTCAAAGAATGTAAATATCTACTGTAGGGCATTCCTTTTCCCTGATCTGCTCCAGGAGTAATGGCTTTATAGTTAGGTACTTTAATAGGTAGATATTGTCTCAGTGTCCCCTAAGTAATTTAATTCATAAAAATCTGATAAGTAATTATAAAATAATGACTTCTTTAAGATTTAGAATAAGATTTTGTCTTAGGGTTCTCAGATTCACTCCGTGAAAGGAGAGAATGTTTCTGGGTATTATTCATCTTATCCAGCCTTATATGTTGTCAGCCTCACAGCTGATAATATGTCTTCACTGAATTCAAAGTTTTGAATGCTTATTATTTTGTAAAGATATGCAAAAGTTTAATTTTTGTCACATTTTCTTAGGTAATGTCATGAAAAAAATTGCTTTTCTCCATAAACAAAAGCAATTCTAGGTGAAAAACTGTGGTAAATAAATTTTAAAATAAGAAAACTACAACAACAATAACAAGACTTCTCATTTTTGATCCATGTGGCAAAGTCTGGAGATTTAAAGGCATTGAAAATGTATTCTATCTATTAAATAAAAATAGTAGGTTAATAATTAATAATTAATAATTAATTATTTAATTAAAAATAATTAATTGGTGAGAATTTTTAAAAAGGAAAGCAGAATCCTCTTAGTATAATTATAGTATACTCTAATTACAGCTTTTACTAAGTCAAATATAAAACCAATGGTTTTTACTGGTTATCGCCTTTTAAACACATGATTAACAACAAATTAAATTTTTTTATTTATAATATAATGATAGATATAGCGGTGAACTTGTGAAACTTTGCTTAATTATTATTTAAATGCACCACACAGAGGAAATATATTCTAAAAATCACCAACTATAAAAAGTACACTTTTCAGTTGGAGAATAAGTCTGGAAGAATGCAAAATATTCTTTTCTGCAAAACCAGAGTCAAGAGGGTCATTTTGACACAGAAAAACAACATCTATTTCTAACACATCTATGGAGTTTCAGATGAGGTTTGATTTATTTTGAAAAGTAATATTCTACGTACATATTAACTTTGTATTCTCACAGGAAATAAGACTCACAAGCACATTTTCAACTGCAGTAATGGCAGGATTAGGATATTTTTAATGTACAGAAATTCAGAAACTGTATGACTTTAGCCACATCGGCAGTGTTTTCTACTGCTTACACTTGGCCTGGAGCTGCGTTGGCTCTCTGTCTTCCTTCAAGTGATGGTTATTTTTTTTACAAGTGTTTCCCTCGTTCTACTTTATTTCTTCTGCTTCTGGCACAAGGTTGATTAGATCCCCAGTTTCTAAACCATAGGTATATTGTGAAGTGGGCCCCTAATTCCCCACTCCCTTATCATTCTAAGACATCCTAGGTCTCTTGTCCATACTCACATACTGCTTCAAGTTAATGAACTGGAAATATATCTTGATGCTAAGCTCTTGTGCTCCTTTCAGTTTACTTACTACAATGTTTTAATGTTGTACCAGACCTAAACACAAGAGATAAACAAACAAATAAACAAGAACATTGTCTTTTTTGATAAACTCAGAAACAGAAATTATTTAGATATTTCCATATGCAATTATTAAAATTTTAAAACAAAAGCTATTTTCATTCATTCTATAATTGTTTATAAAATTCTAGTTATTATTTCTATTATGTGTTGGGGTGGGGGAGGAGTACATAAGCAAGGTACTCATCAAGTCCAGAAGAGAGCAGTGGTTCCTCTGGAGCCCCCCCACCCCCGAGGGAGGAGCAGTCCTCCTAGGCCACAGAGGAGGACATTGCAGCCAGGCCTGAAGATACCTGATAAGCCAGGGTCAGATGAAAGGGGAGGAGGACCTCCCCGATCAGTGGACTTGGAAAGGGGCAGGGAGGAGATGAGGGAGGGAGGGTGGGATTGGGAGGGAATAAGGGAGCAGGCTACAGCTGGGATACAGAGTTAATAAAATGTAACTAATAATAAAAATTAAATTAAATTAAAACAAATAAAAAATATAAAAAGGTGGTTGTGACTCTGTCAATGTGAGTGACAAGAAGGAAACTGGTCCTCTGCAAAAGCTGCAGGAGTTTTAACCTCTAAGCCAGCTCTCCAGTTACAATACTGTAATTCCTAAAAGATATGCATGAAGACCCTATAGTGTGAATCTTTTACAGGCATTGAAAATACAGAGTGAACAGAAGTTTTAAAGGAAAATTAGGAAATGTGACCTTGTTGGAGGAAGTATGAGCAAGGGAAGGGCTTTTAGGTTTCAAAAGAGAGGTACCAATCCCTGTGTGCCTCTACTCTCTTGCTTGTTTGTGAACATTTCAGTTGTTGCAACTACCATGCTTTTGCTGTGCCATCATAGGCGCTAACTCTTGGAAACCGTGGACTTGAATGTTTTCTTTTTCAAAGTAGCCTTGTTCATGGTGCTTTGCTGTAGCCATAGAAAAGTCACTAAGACAGAAAGAAAAATGGTGGACTTGATGTTGATTTCTGTATGTGGGATGTAGGATGGTTAACTAACTAGTGGTTCTGTCACTCTACAGGGAAAACTAACCAGGGTCTGGACCTATCAGAAAGAAAGAATGGAGGAAATTAGTATACTAATGAGTTAGCTACTAGAAACCCACTCCCCCAAACTAGAGGACAAAGACGGCCCTGTTAGAGAAACAAGTTTGTCTTCTCGTAGCATGCCAGAGCTTTGCAGAGATCCTCACTGTTCATTATTGAGCCCCAGGTGCAGCAGAGAAGCTTCTGCATGCCTGTTTAGGCTGGGGATCTTCTGGTTAAATTTCCTGGTGTGATAGAGTTGATATAGAGTTTAATATACTGAAAACAAACAGAAAACTTATAGCATTATTCAAAACTTGAAAGCTTAATGTGCAATAGAAATGGTTGTCTTCCAGAGTGGTTGTACAAGTTTGCATTCCCACCAGCAGTGGAGAAGGGTTCCCCTTTCTCCACAACCTCTCCAGCATGTGTTGTCACTTGAGTTTTTGATCTTGGCCATTCTCATGGGTGTAAGGTGAAATCTCAGGGTTGTTTTGATTTGCATTTCCCTAATGGCTAATGAGGTTGAGCATTTCTTTAAGTGCTTCTCGGCCATTCGGTATTCCTCTACAGAGAATTCTCTGTTTAGCTCTGTTCCCCATTTTTTAAGTGGATTACTTGGTTTGCTGCTTTTCAGCTTCTTTAGTTCTTTATATATACTGGATATGAGTCCTCTGTCAGATAAAGGGTTGGTGAAGATTCTTTCCCAATCTGTAGGTGGTCGCTTTGTTTTGATGACGGTGTCCTTTGCTTTACAGAAGCTTTTCAGTTTCATGAGGTCCCATTTATTGGTTGTTGCTCTTAGAGCCTGTGCTGTTGGTGTTCTGTTCAGGAAGCTTCCCCCTGTACCAATGAGTTCTAGGGTATTTCCCACTTTTTTTTCAAGCCGATTTAATGTGTCTGTTTTTATGTTGAGGTCTTTGATCCACTTGGACTTCAGTTTTGTGCAGGGTGACAAGTATGGATCTATTTTCATTTTTCTACATGTAGACATCCAGTTAGACCAGCACCATTTGTTGAAGATGCTATCTTTTTTCCATTGTATGGTTTTGGCGTCTTTGTCAAAGATCAGGTGTCCATAAGTGTGTGGGTTTATCTGGCGCTTTCTCAGACAACTAGGAATAGCGCTTCCTCAAGATCCAGCCATACCACTACTGGGCATATATCCAAAAGAGGCTCAAGTACACAAAAAGGACATTTGCTCAACCATGTTTGTAGCAGCTTTATTTGTAATAGCCAGAAGCTGGAAACAACCCAGATGCCCCTCAATTGAAGAATGGATGCAGAAATTGTGGTACATCTACACAATGGAATATTACTCAGCAATGAAAAATAAGGAAATCATGAAATTTGCAGGTAAATGGTGGGATCTGGAAAGGATCATCCTGAGTGAGTTGTCTCAGAAGCAAAAAGACACACATGGTATATACTCACTCATATAGACATACAACATAGGACAAACCCACTAAAACCTGTGCATCTAAAGAAACTAAGCAAGAGAGAGGACCCTAACTAAAACGTCCAATCCCCATCCAGAAAGGCAAAGAGGATGGACATCAGAAGAAGAAGAAAACAGGAAACAACCTAGGAACCTACCACAGAGGGCCTCTGAAAGCCTCTGCCCTTCAGACTATCAAAGCAGATGCTGAGCCTGATGGGCAACTGTTGGGCAGAGTGAACGGAATTTTAGGTAAGAACTGGGAAATAGTAAGAGCTGGAGAGGACAGGGTCTCCACAAGGAGAGCAACAGAACAAGAAAATTTGAACATAGGGAACTTCCCAGAGACTCATACTCCAACCAAGGACTATTCATGGAGATAACCTAGAACCCCTGCACAGATGTAGCCCAGGGCAGTTCAGAGTCCAATTGGGTTACATAGTAATGTGAAGAGGGACTGCCTCTGACATACTCTGATTGGCCTGCTCTTTGATCACCTCCCTCTGGGGGGGGGGGGGAGCAGCCTTACCAGGCCACAGTAGAGGACAATACAGCCACTTTTGATGTGAACTGACAGACTAAGATCAGAAAGGAGAGGAGAACCTCCCCTATTAGTGGACTTGGGGAGTGGCATGCAAGCAGAGGGAGGAGGGAGGGTGGGATTGGGATGGGAGGAGGGAGGGGCTTATGGGGGGATGCAGAATGTTTCAAATAAATTTAAAAAAGGAAAAAAAAAAAAAAAAAAAGAAATGGTTGTCATTCAGGTCTTAGTCATGCAAACTTTTAGACCATGAACTTATTTTATCGTATATTCATTTCTCACATAAGGGTATCATAGTGCTTTTTCCCTCTCTCTGTCTCTCTCTTTCTCTCCTCCCTTCTCTTGATGTGTGTGTATGTGTTTGCACATGCACATGTGTTTATGTTCACTAGCTAAAGGGCAAATCAGGTCCCAGAGTTAACTTCTTGGATGAACCTGGAGAATATTAAATGAAAAACCCAAAAAGAAAAAAAATAATGAGTGAATAAAAATTTATAGCATTTTATAACATTTATATAAAATGGGTGTTTAACCTTGGTTTACACGTCAGTCAGCAGTGTGATTACAAGTCAAACTATTTCTCGTCAGTGCCTGTCTGTCTGTCACAGCCTTCCTTTTCATCATTTTTTTTTTGTAGGCATTTACTTTATTCTCATACCCTGTTTCCTTTTTAAGTAATATTTGGTATTTTCAGTTTAAAGTCTCCAGATGCCTTTCCTCTCGGCACAAAATATTGTTGAGGAGAATTCAATCTATGTCCAACTAGAGTTACTGTAGGTGTGAAAGTCTAAAAGAGTGACATTTTCTACCTTCTATCAGGGGAAGTTTTAACTACATTTGATATTAAGGTGTTGAAAAACACATTTCTCCCAAATTCTGTGACTTCTCACATCAAATGGATTTGTTCCGGCCTAATAGCAGGCAGCTAGAAGTAGTTATAAATAAACACGATAGACAAGGGAAAGAAGAAAAAGCAAATGACAGGAATAACAGTCCTCATTCATTTA
Organism: Meriones unguiculatus; assembly: GCF_030254825.1. Classification (NCBI taxonomy): domain Eukaryota; kingdom Metazoa; phylum Chordata; class Mammalia; order Rodentia; family Muridae; genus Meriones; species Meriones unguiculatus. Next base: position 53,085,576 of record NC_083352.1, on the reverse strand, counting down.
GCAGACATTCTATTTCACGTTTCCTGAGAGACAGTCACTCTTTGAAGTTCGTGAACAGAATGCTGATACTGAGCCTCTGAGCCCAGTTGAGAGATATATGGAGGTGAGATATTATTTAAATGCCATCTTTGTATGTTGTTATAACCTTCGATGGTTGTAAAACAGAGAGTTTCTAGCTGAGTAGAAAAATCAGGATCTTTCTGAAATCAATTGCTTTTAGGTTATGATGATCGAAAAATGAAAAGAATGCCTTCTGTTCTCCTGGTGAATTTCTGACATGGTGTTAAGTGTTTTCTGTGTATTTTACAATTTAATTATATCAAGCAATTAGAACATTAAGCAGTGCAATACTTCTCTTTCTTCAGCGAGAAAACTGAACATTGCTGAATTATCTTACTTAAAATCACAGAGCTCATTCAGGACATACTTGGGTTTCAGGTTCAAGCTGACCTCACATCAGTGCCTATAACTAACACGTTGAGGAGTTATGTTGAATAAATCTCAAACAATTACAGCCCAGATATTTTCTTCTCATAAGATTCTGATAACTATATTAGTATAGTCACATATGGAAGTATCTAAGGCTCATTCACACATTTACACTTTGAATTTATATTACTAATATAATGCTTTTAAATGCAAAGATGAATCTTTGTTATAGCAAGAAAAACAGTTCTCCAGTTTATTTCCTTTTAGAAGATAAAAGATGGAAGAGGTTGTGCAGTAGTAAACTTGGATAGCCATTAGGTTTTCCTGATTTGACAAATTAGGTTTTCATATTCTGCTTCTAGAATTTTTTTTTTCAGGATGTACTTCTTTTGTTTTTTTTTTTTTTTACAAGTACACATTTTTTTAAATTTCTATTATTTACACTTTATTCACTTTGTATCCCCCAATAAGCCCCTCCCTCCTCCTCTCCCGATACCATGCTCACACCCCCTTCTTCATGCATGCCCCTCCCCAAGTCCACTGATAGGGGAGATCCTCCTCTTCTTCCTTCTGATCTTAGTCTATCAGACCTCATCAGGAGTGAGTGCATTGTCATCTTCTGTGGCCTGGTAAGGCTGCTCCCCCCTCAGGGGGAGGTGATCGAAGAGCAGGCCAATCAGATTATGTCAGAGGCAGTCCCTCTTCCCATTACTATGGAACCCACTTGGACACTAAACTGCCATGGGCTACATCTGTGCAGGGGTTCTAGGTTATCTCCATGCCTGGTACTTGGTTGGAATATGAGTCTCTGGAAAGACCACTGTGTTCAAATTTACTGGTTCTGTTGTTCTCCTTGTGGAGTTCCTGTTCTCTCCAGCTCTTACTATTTCCCACTTCTTATATACGATTCCATGCACACTGCCCAACAGTTGGCTCTAAGTCTCAGCATCTGCTTTATTGTCTGCAGGGCAGAACCTCTCAGAGGCCCTCCGTGGCGGGTTTCTAGCTTGATTCCTGTTTTCTTCTTCTTCTGATGTCATCTTCTTTGCCTTTCAGGATGAGGATTGCATAGAGTCCTCCCTCTTGATTAGTTTCTCTTTCTTTTTTTTTTAATGCCCCACTCAGTTTTTAGGGTTATGCCATCAATGTGGACAATTTCCTCACTTTGCCATTTTATTTTAGTTTTATCTGTAGTTCCTGATTTATGAGTTGGTGTTTTTCATTGCCCTAGGGTTATAGTAATAGTTAAAACCTAGGAACATAGTTGGAAAATGTATTTCCCCTTACTCACTAAATGAAAACAGAGAAGAGAGTTTTAAATTAAATGTTAATAAATATGAACGAATACCATCCTTTTCCACATTGTGAATACTATTCTGTTATTCTCTAATCTAGGACCAAATGTATCAAAATAGAAAGTTTACAAACACGGTACTTGTTTACATTTTGGTTTAATTTAGGTTTAGTAGTAAAAACAAACAAAATCCAAAATAACAACAAACCACTCCTTGCCACCACCATCACCACCAAAACTCCCTCATATATTTAAGTCCAAGAGCCTAACCAGAAGAAACCACAGACATATTAAATATTCAGAAAGCAATGGGATTTGACAGAGTGTGGAGTACCTACGTAAGAGATTGTGTTAAGTTGATATCTGTGGCTGAAAAATTCCAAAATTGACAGAGATTTTAAAGTTTAAGTTTTAAAGGACACACATGAAAAAATTTACAAAATGTTTTTAGCCTAATATATATATATATATATATATATATATATATATATATGTATATATATATAATCTTAGCTCCAAAAAACCCCCACTGGGTATAAACATTTGTGTGCTCAGATGAGATGTTTAAGAATGAACCTGAGGAAATGTGTCCTAGAGTAAAGGGACAAACTCACTATAGAGACAGATATGTCCTATTATCTAGAAATAGGCTTAGTCTGGAACTGAACCAAAAGGTGAGACTTGTACCTGAAAATGGGAGCTGTGAAGGGGTTCATGAACACAGTCAAGCAACGAAAAGCACCTTGAAGAAGGACAGATATACTGGGCTATGAGTGCTCATGCTTACTCACCGTATGTATAACCTACATAATTTTTGTGTTTATTTTACTTACCATTGTACATAGTCTATACATTTTGTTTTTTGGCTGGAGTTCTTATAATGGAAAGCAAAAGTGAACTTTATACTTCTGATTTTTTTTTTAAAGCAAACCAACTAAACCCAACCAAATACTTGAAGTAGATAGAATGATACCTCTTTTAAAGATGAGAAAGCTGACATTCAGATTATTTATGGTACTATCCAAAGCAGCATGCAGAAAATTTTCAGAGAGGAGAATTGGATTCTGCCTTTTCTGGGCTTACCTCATTTACTCTGTTTGTGGCATGAAATTCTTGGGTATAAAATGGAACATTTGTCTTCAGATGCAAGGTTTGTGAGGACATTCATCACAATACACATTTCTGTTGTTCCAACCACTGTTAATGAGACTATTTCTTGTTTGGTAAATGCAATAAAAACAAAGAAAGGAGTGATCTCTCTCAACGTTGTGTATAGGAATACCTTTGTGATAATAATGTGGAATGGACTATATTGGGATAAAGATATTTATTTTATGTTAGGTTCAAATATCTCAAGGCACAAATACCTAATGTATAATTGAACCCTGACCTCTTCAGCCTAGACTTTTTCACAAACTTTCACTCTGATGCCTGAAAATGTAGAAAAGCTTTGGAGAAAGGACAGATTTTTCACCTCTCCGACTCCGACTGCGTCCTTGCCTGTTCTTTGAAAGTAAACATCTTCATGGCTTCTGCTGAGGTCCATCACATGATCCTTTTGTACTTGTGCATACTGCATGATGCTCTTTCTAGTTGCAGAGGTGTTAAACATGCCCTCCTTTCCATATCTCTTTCCCAAGAACCAGGAAAAGATTTTTTTCTTCTCATACCTCGCTGAGCTGTGACACCATTCAGTAGAGTAACAGCACAGACACACACACTCTCTCTCTGATGTATAGCATACAATCCATCACTACCACTAAGCTGCAGTAATGAGGGAAGCTTCCAAGGGTTTTAGGCAATCTGCTGGCAGCATCTTTCCCATGTTTAACTGTGAAGTCCTTCCTACCACTACTATTACTAATCTTAAGTGGTGGAGGGCTTGAGTTCGGTATATTTGAAGGACTTGGTATGCAGCTGGAAAATGTTGTTTAGTAATTTAAAATGTTGAGAAAAGCCCAGAATTTGATGACATTTTTCCTAAGAATCCAGAATACCCATAGCTTTTGTGGTAAGGGCATTCATATACAGTATCTCCATATAGATAATTACAATGTTGAGAACATTTTATTTTACTCAGTATCATCTCAGTATAATTATTTTTGTTTTCCTTTTGAACAAACATTCTACTTCTGCTTTTCACTAAACTGTTCTTTTTGTTTTCTTTTGTTTTCTAGTCCACACATTTCTGGGTAAGTTTTACCAGTCACTACTTCAGGAAATAAACGGCCTAGGAAATTTTGGTTTGGTTTAGTAACTATAGAGTATGACAGAATCATTGTTTTAAGAAAACCATTGTTCATGGTTGATTAACGAGCATGTTAGAAACACATGCTCGTTAAGTACACACCTAAGTACACACCTAGCAATAAGATCTAACATTAACTCTTGTCTATGATACTAATAGATGAAGGATACAGACCTTTCTCTCATTGCATTTGAATTGTGCACATCCGAGGAGTGAAATACATTGTATTGAAATTTCCTAGGGCAAATAGAATGAATTACCACAATGTGATGATTTAAAATTCAGAAATACATTGCTTCAGATTTCTGGAGGCTAGAAAACGAAATTAAGATGTTCCTGGGTTGCACTGACTCCCAAAAGCTGTAGAAGGGAATTTGCCCTTTTCTACTGACTCCAGGTATAATTCGCTTGTGGTTGTGTAACGTCCTTCTTTTTTGTTTTCCCTGGCTCATCTCCCTTCCTTCCTAGCTTACATCCTCTCTGCTGTGTCTTTCAGGAAGATGTCTTTAGACTTAGCACACACTCAGATAATTGAGGATGGTCTTACCCTGGGGTTTTTGTTTATGAGTCTGAAGTGACGCTTAACTAATATATTCTTGTTTATTTTTAGGAGCCGTGTCCTCAGTCCATGTCTTCAAAACACATTTGCAAACTATCTCAGCTGTACTACAGTTTGTAGAGTTTTAAATTGCCCGAGCCTGCTTATATCTTACTTCCATGCCTTGACTCCTACTCTGCCTCAGAAGAGCTAGTAAGAGGTGAATGGCATGAAGGGTGGAACACAGTAGAGAGGAAGAGGAAGGGCTGGAGCTTTGAATCTGTCATCATAAAAAGATGCTCTGAACCTTCTCCATAAAATTATTTCAAAATTCGATTCTGGAAATAATAATAATAAACAATAACAATAATGAATATCTAATTGCGGTCAGTGTAACAGCTTTTGAATATATATATATGTTCAACAGTTTTATATATGTATATATTTATACATTTATATTTATGTATATATATATTTATATTTAGATATTTATACATATATAAAACTGTTGAATGTGGAGTATTTCTAACTTCATGCTTAGGGAAATAAATTATATTTAGGGAGTGGAGATCCCAACATATGTTTTTAAGTGTATTTTATGCTTTTTTGCCTAATGAAAGTGTCAGGAATGAGCAACTGCTCATCTGCCAGCCTGCAGGAACAGTCCAATGTAGCATCCACAGACCATGAGTCACATCATTAACTTTAATCATTTCTTAGTATTAAGAACAGATAAAAGAAAACTAATTAATTTATAATATACACGGTATATCCTTTTAAGAAGAACTCAATTTAAACTAAAAGCTTAAAACTGCCTGTAAGCAAAATGCTAGCAATGGTACAAAATGTCAGGAATACAGAAGATATCTCAATCAAGACCTGAACATACTCCGAAGGCTTGGATATGGCTTCATACCTGAAGAGTAGTGTTAGTATTGGCTTCCAATTTGGGTTAGTATAAAAGAACAAGAATTTGAAATAAAATACAAAAATGAGCTTCACATGAATTTATCATGAGGGGCCCTATCATGTTAGAGCCTCCCAACACCTTAAAGAAAGCCATGCTGCTCACAGCAACAGTATGTAGAGCAGCATATCTGAGCTGGCGTAAAACCAATAAGTTGGACAAGGAATACTGTATGCCTTGATTTTTACGAAAACAAAATAAAACATAACAAAACAAAAACACTGCCAGACTGTAGAGGGAAAAAGGATGCATTTTAAAAATTTTTCTTTACTTGGTAAATTTGAGCTCTGATGTCTGCCTGTATCACTGATACAGTGAATTTTAGAGTACACAGATTAATACATCAATAAAGTTCTTCGCATTGTTTGAGCAGGAGAAATATCAAATGTATATACTCTAGGTTAGATAGTGAAGAAAGCTGTGACTTAGATGTTTTGACAGTGTGTTGAAAGAGAATACCGTTACACATCAGTATAGAAAGCCCATTGACTTCACCAGGATTTATGAGGCTAGGAAAATTTTTAAAGAGCTCACACATCAAGTCAAAGAATATTGTACATAAGCCATAATGTTAAAAATACTGTCTTAGAAATTACCTTATTACTTCTTATCAGAAATGTTGAAAGGTTTTTACTGTTGTGCCTTTTTCTTGGCTTTTTACACAGTCCTACTACATAGCCTGAAACTCATTCTGCATTCCAGGTTATCCTTGAATTCTGCTTTTTCTTGGCTCAGCCTCCCAAGCACTAGAGTTACAGGCATGAGAGACTTAACCCAGCTTATATCAAAGTATTTTTAAACACAAATATTAGTGACAAATCTGTGTCTCTGAAATCTTTTTCCTGAAGGGAGATGTCAAGGTTAGAATTCACCAATTTACAATTTATTTCCACAGTTCTCACTGTTTTATTTTGTGCCCATAACAAAGCACTCTTTATATGCAGTCAACATGAAATCCTAGATCCTATTCTGTAATTCATGTGACAAAGTTATGAAATAAGCTAAGCCATCAATGAAGAATCTTATGTCATTTACCTTTATAGCTCTACAGATTGGTTCATTTACAATTATTTTTTGTGCAATTGTTATCTATTTTATCTATTTTTGTTATCTATTTTTTGTTTTAGTTATTACCATTTTAATAATTCACTGTGTTCTTTTTTCTTTTTTAATTGATTTATTATTTATTACAATTTATTCATTTTGTATTCAAGCTGCAGCCCCCTTCCTCTTCTCCCTCTATGCTCTTCCACTAATCCACTGATAAGGGAGTTCCTCCTCCCGTATTATCTGTTCCTAGTCTATCAGGTCTCATCAGGACTGGCTGCATCCTCTCCTTTGTGGCCTGGCAATGCTGTGTCCCCTATCCTCAGGGGGAGGTTATCAGCTTGCCCCTGAATCCATGTCAGAGACAGCCCCTGCTCCCCTTACTAGGGAACCCTTATAGAGACTCATCTGCCTATGATCTACATCTGAGTAGGGGGTCTAGGTCCTCTCCATGCATGGTCCTTGGTTGGCTGGCACATCAGTCTCTGGACCCCCCCAGGCCCAGATTCTTTCGCTCTGTTGGTTTCCTTGTGGAGTTCTTATCCCCTTCAGGTCTATTAATAAATTTTTATAAAACAAAATATACAAATGAGTTCATGTGGAATTTTATGTGTTCATTTGCAATTGCTTTTTCTGTCTTTCAAATAAACATTCTGTAATGAAAATGTTAAATATTTATTGTAGAATATATTATTTTGATTTTTTATCAGTGAATATTAACCGTGTAATGCATTCTCAGTGACATTTCGTACATATTCATGAGTTGCTTGATCAGCCTTGCCTGCCCCATTACCCATACTGGACCTCACCTTCCCTTTGAGCTCTTTGCTGTATAAACAGTGAATCAATCATTTAATATCTTTGCTTTTCTTGTATTAAAATCTGTAAGACTTTGAATCATTTTCCTAGTTCTGCATGACCTAAAAAGAATATTCCAAAGGTTTCAAAAGCTTAACCTTTTTCATTTTCATAACGGCTTTTCTCCAGGCAAGCACATATAATCAAGCTTAATCTGTGCGAACTCTGTGGGGGTGTTTCTTCCTCAAGAGAAGTGTTACATCTTTTGGGCACTAAAACTGCAGTGGCATTTATAACAGAGAGAACAAAAACCCTTTCAATCAGGGAATCATTTGGAAATTATTAACAGTATCTTAAATACCATAAACTGCATGGTGACACAGTTTGGATAAGTAAAATTGTATTACATTTATTGTAATCATGTTTACTGTATGGTAACAGCTATTTAATGTGCCCCAATTTTATTTCCATTCTGTTTAATTACCAGTATAACTTTTCAAAACATTCTTGCATGTTTCCAGAATTCTTAATGTATTTTAAATGGTCTTCTTACTTATTAACTTATCGTTAATATGACAGTAACTGAAAACAATGAGGGAAATATGGAGAGAAAGCTTCAAGTTTAAAGCAACAGAATGGAGATGGCCCATGGATAAAAGTGAGAATCATAAAGCTCCTTACTTCCTTTGCTTTGAATTTGAAGGGCAAATGACAGTGATTTTATTACAAAAAAATTGAGATATTCCTTCTTTGGATGCAAATCCAGAACATGAATAATTCCTTTTATTTTTAGATTTCCCTTTTCCCTCAAATTATTGAGAACCAGTACACCTATAGTTTTTTTAATTTTTGTAATTAAATTTTTATTTTTTACCTTAATTACATTTTATTCACTTTGCATCCCAGCTGTAACCCCCTTCCTCTTTCTCTCCCGATCCCATCCTTCCTCCCTCATCTCCTCCCATGTCCCTTTTTTAAGTCTACTGATAGGGGAAGTCCTTCTCCCCTTCTATCTGACTGTAGCTAATCAGGTCTCATCAGGACTGGCTGCAATATCCTCCTCTGTGGCCTGGCAAGGCTGCTTCTCCCTTGGTGGGGGGGGGTGATCAAAGAGCCAGCCACTGAGTTCAGGTCAGAGATAGTCCCTGTTCCCCTTACTAGGGAGCCCACTTGGATACTGAGCTGCCATGGGCTACATCTGAGCAGGGGATTTAGATTATAACCATGCATGGACCTTGGTTGGACAATCAGTCTCAGAAAAGACCCCTGTGCCCAGATATACTTCTATTGTTTTGAGGAAGGGTTCATCTTGCCACTGTAAATGATTTCTTCACACATAATTATATCTCTAATTTCAGATTGGATTGTCTAACAAAAAAGCTATTTGGATTTTTAAATCATCAATAGACTTCTATTAAAATGTAGCTATCATCTTAATATAATATTTTATCTACCTAACATCATAAGTACTATTTATAGCCACATTGTTTTTCTAAAATCCAAGTTACCTGTATTCTGTTTTTCATCCTTCTGGTCCCCCAAACAGATATGGGACGTTTCCCATACCTGAGACATTTTTCTCAGAGAAAAATTTTTCTCAGAGAAAAAACCAGGAGTGGGGGGCCACACTCTACCCAAATCAGGCTTGGGCCTACTCAACGCAATAGAGACAAAAGCCAAATATTCCAAAGTCAGTTGTTAAAGTTAGTTAAGCTTCTGTTTTCCCAACAGAGAGAGCACTGGCTTCTCAGTAATCATGTGTTCTGCAGTCTGCTGGTCTGACATACATTTGGAATGTCCTGCCCCTACTGCAACACTTCCTCCTCTCTTGACTTTTTTCCTTCTCTCCTTCTAACTTCAGCTATATAAGCTAGCTCCATAGACATTTCAATAAACGTGCTGTCCTTCCAAACAGTCTCCCTGGCTGTTCATATCCACCATACTTACCACTCTGAGACTCTTCTCCCCTGCTCCTCTTCATCCTGAGACCCCCTGAAACGCCCCTCCCCCATGTTCAGTATTATAAATATGGAAAGTCTCAGCCTTAAATATCTTTCTCACTTTATGTGGGAGACCTCCTTCATTGAGGTGCTATAATACTTTAAAAAATATTTTTCAGTTTGTTCAGGAGATTGTCCAAAGTCAAAAAGACCCCGACTCATCTTCACAGAAAGGCACATAGAACCTCATGCCAAATGGATACCATGTTGAACTAATTTCATGAACAGGAGTCTGTTTATTGGGTTCTCTATAGAAGGCATCAGCTCATGTTATATAGCTATAGTAAGACTCAAAAAGAGAATGGCTGAAAAGTTTGGCCCTTCTGCACAGAATGAAACTTTTGCTTGCCTTAAAAGAACCAAGGCTGCAAATATTTTGCCTCTCCGTCACCGCTCAGTTGTCTGGATATTTATTCATTTATTTTTTCTAGCTAGATAGAGATTGTGACTAAGAACTCCTGAAGTGATGGTTTCTAGGAGGTTTGTTTTTCGTCAAGGCCCAACAGCAGCAAGTGGTGGTGGTAGGTAGGTGGAACGGTGGCCAGAAACAGTGTGTGTGTAATGTTACAGTTCCCATGCAGAAGATAGCACAGTGTGTCTCCCAGGCAACTCTCTACATGAGCCTTAAAAGAATACTTACACAGGTAGAAAAGAGATGTTTTGACTAATCGCATAGCATACAGTTGTTTAGCCAACCAGAAGTGATTCATCAAAGCCTGAGATTCTCTAACTTCTGCTGCAATATTTTACAAATAGCCTTGGATGGAGATGTGTTTTCAGGAGACAAGGCAATGAGGTGCAGCATTTTCCATAGTTGTCTCAAGGTCTCTGTGGAGTGTTCAGAATGCTGATAAGGGTAATCTGGTGAGCCATAGTATTGACAGTCACTTTGCTTACAACACCTATTGTAAAAGAAACTTCCGTAGCTGCTCACCAGAAAGTAACATTCTTTTACACCCACTGCCTTTGGTTATCTGCAGTAAAATGAACATCACAAAGAGTGCTTACAAATCCAAATTAGAAGGATGTATCATTGGTAGATCCTCAAATGTTTCTCTCCCTCCCTCCCTGTAACTCGCCTTTTTTTCTCTCTCTTTCTCTCTCTCTCCACACACAAACACACACATTGTTTCTGAATCCTTTTGAAATTATTTATTAAAAATCATTTACTATCATAATAATTAAAAAAAATTTTAATTTATTTACTTATATTCCGATATCAGTTTCTCCTCCCTTCTTTCCTCCCAGTCCTTCCCTCTCACCTCCACTCCCTCCACAATCCTCCAGTCCTCCATTTCTCCTCAAAAAGGGGAGGCCCCTCAAGAACATCACCCACTTTGGCATATCAAGTTGCAGGAGGTCTAGACACATCTTCTCCTATTGTTTTTAGAGGAGGCAGCCCAGTTAGAGGAAAAGAATCCAAAAGCAGGCAACAGAGTCAGAGATGGCCCCGACTCCTGCTTTCAGGAGTCTTACATGATGACAAAGCAACAACATGTTACATATGTGCAGAGGGCCTAGGGCCATACGATGCATGTTTTGTTTGGAAGTTCGGTCTCTGTGGGCCCCTTTGGGTCCAGGTTAGTTGATTTTGTAGCGTGCTTTGTTGTTGTTGTTGTTGGTTTGTGTGTGTGTATGTGTGTTTGTGTGTGTATGTATGTGATGTCCTTGACCTCTCTGTCCTCCTGAATACTGCCTCTCCCTTCAAAGGATTCCCCAAGCCCCATTTAATGTTTGGCTGTGTGTCTCTGAACATGTTTTCACCAATTGATGGATGCAGCCTCTCAGAAGACAGTTATGCTATGCTCCTGTCTGCAAGTATAGCAGAATATCATTAACAGTGTCAGGGGTGGGCTCTTTCTCATGGCATAGGACTCAGGCTGGGCCAGTCTTTTGTTGGCCATTTCCTGAATTTCTGCTCTATCTTTACCCTTGAACATCTTGCAGGCAGGTCAAATTGCAGATCTAAAGTTTTATGGCTGGTTTGGTATCCTAATCCCTACATTGGAAGTCTCTTCTGGTTATAGGAAATGGCTGTTTCAGGTTTCATATCCTCTTTTGCTAGTAGTCTAAGATAGGGCTACCATCTTAGATTTCTGGGAGTTTTTCAGGTATGACAGGTTTGCAGAAGCAGCTGCTTGACACAGTTCCAGCTACTGCAGCTCTGTCGCCCTGGAGAAGACATCTCTGGATTACCAATCCACAAATGGTGCTTTTTTTCTATATGTCTGCCTCCTTTGTTTCTTACTGTGACCCCATCTTTTTCCTCTAATTCAATCCTAGTTAATGCAACTGGTAAGATTTTTAGGGGGATTGGGAGATAAGAAAATGGCTCAGAAACAACCACTATAGAGGAAACATTTCTCTTGGCTGTAAAGGCAGTGAACCATGAATTATTTGAACAAGAAATTGAATCCAGAGAGGCCTTTTATGCTAATTGTTCCCAGAAAAACTTTAGTCAACTCATGGATAGCAAATGATAGCAGGAATTATTTGAGTCCCTGGATTAATTAATTAATCTCAGTCCCTGGATTTCTACAGACAGAAAGGATTTAGACCCTACAGAAACTACTTGACTTATATTACCTTCCTTTTCTAGAAAGAATTGGTCACCTGGACATGTCCCCTTGGGATAGGATAAAGAGATTACTGGGCATGGCCCAGTTCTGTTTCTTTGCGGTAATCACCATCTACTGCATATTTATGTGTGCATGTATACATATTTGATGATGATGAAAAGGATAATAAACTGTGGGTATACAAAGAAGTCATATGAGTTCATTTATTCTATGTCCAGTTATCATAATAACAGTAAAACAGTAATAGGTTCCCTCTTATGTCCTACAACCTTTCCAGCGACAAGTTATTGACATAAAAATGGTGTCACCTATGGGTTTCATCCTGTGGAGCTGTTCTTCTATCCAATAAGAAGGTGGTTGATTTTTCCTATGACATTCATGTCATTATTACACCAATGGACATGTTTAGCTAGATCATTACTATAATTTGAAAGCCTCATCTGGGTAATATTATTCAGCCTCTTAGTAGTATGCATAGCATGTTGTAGCAGTATGAAAGCTAGCTAGCAGGAATGAAGCTTCCAAGTGAGTACCAGCTTGACTTCTCTGTGTTCTACGACTGAAGTATATTGTGTCTTCAGCAGTAGGTCTTAACATGAGGTGCTATAGCAAAAATAAGACTACTGCCAGTAGACTGACTGTTTGGAAGATCTGTGGTACTCACTGCTTCAAAACTCCATGAAAGGTAGCCCATTCCTGGAACTGTGGTGTTATGTTGGTCTTTGGTTTCTAGTATGGGCGTTGTTGCCTTGTGTTAGCTTTAGTTCATTTTCTTTTCTTTTCTTTTCTTTTCTTTTCTTTTCTTTTCTTTTCTTTTCTTTTCTTTTCTTTTCTTTTCTTTTTCTTTTCTTTCTTTCTTTCTTTTTTCTTTCTTTCCCTCCTTCCCTTCCTCCCTCTCTCCTTCTTTCTTTCTGTCTGTTTTGTTTTCTTTTGAGACAGGATTTCACTGTTTAGCCTTGGCTGAGGTGAACTCATACTACAGACCAGACTGACCTTGAACTCACAGAGATCCTCCTGCCTCTACCTCTTGAAGTGCTGGGGTTGAAGGCATGTATTACCATGCTCAACTTCCATTTTAATTTTTTAATGTACATTTATGTCTGTATTAGGAACCTATACAGTAGTAGGATTCCATGACTATTTTGAAAGTCTTTAGAGAAGAAAATTTGGGGAGAGATAAATAACACTAAAGACCATTTCTTCCACTTCTAAAAGTGAATAAATCCTTTAAAGATTTCTTGTTGCAATTCTTCTGGTTGTTACAGATACCATTTAGATAACTTCAGTGAATTTATGGAATGTGAAGGTGGTACTAATATCTTTATTTGTATTTTTATATGTAGGAATATTTAACACATGGATGTGATGATTAAAGACTATTTTTTTCAATATCAACTTGGTTAAGATTAATGCTAGATTAAATTTTAGAGTACATATGTAATGACAGTTAAGTTTTATAGTGCCTCATACTTAGTGTAGATTTTTGAAAACACAAATTTAAGAAAACAAGGAAAAATTCATATCCAGAATCATTGCCTCATAAATATGTGCTAAGATACACAGTAAAGATACATTTACTTTGTATCTTTCATTTTTGTCCTAAATTCTGAAATATTTCACTCATAAATGGTTAGAACATGTAGAATAAAATTGAAGATTATACTTTCATTTAGAAACATTAACTTGCTATTCAAATTTATGATGCTCTGAAACAGAGAGATACTGTAAATGTGCTTTAATGAATGACCCATTGCTAACGAAAACATTGTGCTGCCAATATTGCTAATGCAACTTTATGTAAAAAGTTATGGACCTTGTGGAAAATTTGTGCATAAATGTGTAGATCCACGTATAAATAAAACTGTACACCTTTGAAAATCCTGCCAGCCTTTCTTGCTTTTCCACTGGCATTGCTTTTTCTATGCAAAGATTTAAACGTGTCATACATACATAGACACGTATTCACACACATATACACTGGAACATCCCTCACACATGCTTCATTCAGATGACGGTAAGCCAAGAAACTGGAAAGGGAGTAGTTACAAAAAAACCCCAAATGTGTGTCTTCCCTTGGTTACAGTCTATTTTTCACTTCAACATTTTGAAATCAAAAGAGCCATCTTTGCTATCACTTTTAAACTATACATTATTTTTGTCACTATTCTGCACATTGTATTTATTTAAGAAACAAATACACTTTAAAGAACCTATTTATGAAATGCTGAAATGAGCTTTTATACTGTTTGCTTATATAGATCAAGAGTTTCTTAAATCCCCAAATAATTTTTCCTAAGATGCTTTGGCTAGAGTGACTGTGGTTTTTCTCACTTCTATTTAAATTCTTCATTAAGCGGTAAATCATCTAAAACCCTGTAATAATTTGATTTAATGCTATTTGAAGGCCAGAGTTGCAAAGTAACTGGGTTAATTAAGAAATCCCTAATTGTGATTTAAAAGGATGCAACTGACTTTTAAGGCATGTCTTTATATTTTGTATCATGTAAGGTTTGTTTATGGTAAACAAGTATACATTGAAGATAAGCAAGGGAAACATCTGGCCAAAAGGGTGGGAAGTGTATTTAAATTCCTAGGTTTCTTATTCACCACTATTTGTGAGAGAAATCTGACATCTTTGTTCTTGAGATTTGATGGAACCCCTTGAAGAGTTGCATAGGCATGTAAACACAATGGAAAAGTGGCTTATATAATAAAAGAATGTACAAAAGTCCTTCATCATGGAGATTAGCTGAGTGACATGCATGAAAAGGGATCACAGCAGAGGGTTTTGCTAAATAACTTGGAGAAGAAATTTATTCCTTTTATTTATTTATTTTTAATTTATTACAATTTATTCACTTTGTATCCCAGTTGTAGCCCCCTCCTTCGTCCCCTCCCAATACCACCCTCTCTCCCCCTTCTCCTCCCATGTCCCTCTCTCAGTCCACTGTTAAGGGAGGTCCTCTTCTGCTTCCACCTGACCCTCCAAGTGGGTGCCCTAGTAGGGGGACAGGGGCTGTCTCTGACATGAACTCAGTGGCTGGCTCTTTGATCACCTCCCCCTGGGGTGAGTGGAGGTGTACCAGAACACAGAGGAGGACAATGTAGCCAGTTCTGATGAGACCTGATAGGCTAGGGAAAAGATTGCATTTAGCACTCTTTTCTTCACTGGGAAGGTTTTCTTTTTTTATTTATTTTTATTTTTAATAATTTTTATTTTTTTATGTTAATCACAGTTTACTTTCTATCCTAGCCATAGCCTTCTCCCTCATTCCCATTCCCTCCCAATCCCACCCTCCCTCTATCATCTCCTCCCTGCCCCTTTCCAAGTCCACTGATAGTGGAGGTTCTCCTCCCCTTCCATTTGACCCTAGCTTATCAGGTATCTTCAGGACTGGCTGCAATGTCTTCCTTTGTGGCCTAGCAAGGCTGCTCCTTCCTTGGGGGATGGGGGAGTCAAAGAACTAGCCATTGAGTTCATGTCAGAAATAGTCCCCATTCTCCTTACTAGGAAACCCACTAGGATACTGAGCTACCATGGGTTACATCTGAGCAGGGGTTCTAGGTTATATCCATACATGGTCCTTGGTTGGAGAAACAGTCTTATAAAAGATCCCTGTACCCTGAAATATTTGGTCCTCGTGGAGCTCTCGTCTTCTCCAGGTCATACCAATTTCCCCTTCTTTCATATGATTCCCTGCACTCTGCCCAAGGTTTGGTTATGTGTCTCAGCATCTGCTTTGATACACTGCTAGGTAGAGTCTTTCAGAGGCCCTCTCTAGGGCCTATCCTGTTATTTGTTTTCTCCTACTTCCAATGTCCATCCCGTTTGTCTTTTTAAGTGAAGATTGATCATCTTACTCCGGGTCCTCCTTCTTGTTTATCTTCTTTAGGTGTACAGATTTTAGTATGTTTATCCTGTCTTATAGGTCTAGTACCCACTTATAAGTGAGTATATACTGTGTGTCAAGATCCAGCTATACCACTCCTAGGCATATATCCAAAAGATGCTCTTATACAACAAGGACATTTGCTCAACCATGTTTGTAGCAGCTTTATTCCTAATAGCCAGAACCTGGAAACAACCCAGATGTCCATCAACGGAGGAACAGATGCAGAAATTGTGGTACATTTACACAATGGAATACTACTCGGCAATTAAAAACAAGGAAAGCAGGAAATTTGCAGGCAAATGGTGGGATCTAGAAAAGATCATCCTGAGTGAGCAGAGGATTTTCTTCTATATCCCACTGCATGTGGAATCTGACCCCTGGCAGCAGTAACACCGTGGGCCACTGGTAAATATTTTGGACTGTAATATTTAGACTGCACTTACAAGTTAGCTGTACTCTTCTGCACAGAGCCTGGTGTCTTGGCACATTTAAGGAATTCTTTGTGGTCACTGATGTTCTTTTTCTGTTATTTCCCAGAATAGAGATTATTCTATAGGCTGAGAAAGAGAAAATGTGAAACCTGCCTTGGCTGGCCAAGAGCAAAATCAACCCTTTAAACTTAGCAACATTACATGGTTTTGCTTTCTAAACTGCAAAGTATAGTGAACCTACGCAGATTTTCCTATGAAGTACATGTTCTGGAAGACAAAGGAACAGGCACACAAAATAATATGATGTCACCTTGAGGCTCAAGATTCTATCTAACAGTATATTTACATGAATGTTGTAATAATATGGGTTAGGGCCATGTGCTCTGTGGTTAAAATCAGAAATGAGTGACAGGAAAAAATGTAAAAGTGTTATTGAAATAATTTATATAGAAGAAAACAGTCAAAATTCAACAGGTGTATGATTTGTAAGAAGTAAAGACTTGTACGACAGACTACATATTATTTTTGGATGAATAATAATACTACCAAGTTAAATATTAATTAGGGGAAATAAATGTATAAATACAATAAGGTTTGCGTGCTAATAAAATAGTGATAGTAGGAGAATCTACTTGAAGAAAGATTAAACTGAGTGAGGCAGGAAAAGTGAAATATAAAAAATATATAAGTAAAATACTGGAAGTTATAAATAGCAATCAAAAAGCATTATAATATTGTTATCATGTACCCCTTTACTCTCCTCCACTAATAAGGCTTCCAAAACTAAGTCATCAATAAGACCTTATATTAGAAGAAAAGAGACTGCAGAAGAGATTATGCAAGAAGCAGGATACATTTATTGAACTAGATGTTCAATTTCAGTGACAGGGCCTGTAGTAACAGGAAAGACAGTTTTACCTGGAAAAAATAGAAGTAATTGATTCTATATAGGCATACAGCATTGTCATTTTTACTGCTTTCTCTTGGCCTCTTAGACCAATGTTATCTTAAATGAAGTAGAAATGTTCCTGGAATTCTGTATTGAATATATAGTCTCCCGATTTTCCAGTCAAAAGGACTTTCTAGAACAATGCTTATCAATTTAATGCATCTCAGCATCTTCCAAAAATTGTAGCTACACCAGGACAGAAAGTAGTTACCCCATGTTTTAGGGGAAGAATCTGAGTGGAAAACTCGTCGTTAAGATGTTCCCAGTGAGCAGGTTGGTTGTTTTGCTTTACTTGGATAGAAATCATAAGTAAGCCATCAATATGTCTTCTGTTGCTCTTGGTCCTGGGTGCTTGAATTCTGAAGGTTTGCTGCTGAACTGGCCAATTCAATTTCTTCTACTTTTCAGTTCTCAGAATCGTGAACTTACAACAAAGACTTTAAAAGCCTTTGTGGCTTAGTCACTGTTCTATTGCTGTGGAGAGACACCATGACTGGCAACTGTTATGAAACAAAACATTTAATTGAGGTCTTGCTTACAGTTTCAGAGGCAGGATTCACTCTAGTCATGGTGGAAAGCTTGGAGGCAGGCAGGCATGATGCTGCAGAAGTAGCTAAGGGTTCTAAGTCCAGATCTGCAGGCAACAGGAAGAGAGATAACCTGGGATTTTTGAAGTCTCAAAGCCCACCCACACTGACACACTTCCTCCAAGGAGGTCACACCTCCTAATCATTTCATATGATGTCACTCCCTGGTGACCAAGCGTTTACTTGTGATGAACCTATGGGGACCATTCTCATTGAAACTGCCGCAAAGGCAGAGATTCTTAGCCACTTTGATTGCTCTGGATTCTGACTGTTATCGCCCAAAATTTAATGGCTAATGTAACACACAGCTCTAAGCAACAGCTACAGACAGTGAAACAGTCTCATATAAGACTCCTGTGCCCAGATATATTTGGTCCTTGTGGAGCTCCTATCATCTCCAGGTCATACTAACTCCCTCTTCTTTCATATGATTTTCTGAACTCTGCTGAAGGTTTGGTTATGAGTCTTAGTATCTGCTTTGATACAATGCTAGATAGAGTCTTTCAGGGGCCCTCAGTGGTAGGCTCTTGTCCTGTTACTTGTTTTCTCCTAAGTCCAATGCCCATCCCATTTGTCTTTCTAAGTGAGGATTGATCATCTTACCCAGGGTCTTCTTTCTTGTTTATCTTCTTTAGGTGTATAGATTTCAGGAAATACTTTTTATACAGGACTTTACTGTGTTTGCACCTTAACATTCTTCTGAACCATGACATGCAAACAGAGAACCTATCAGGTTTCGTTTCAAATTTTCTGGTGCTGAGTAACTTTCTGGTCTTAACTAGTAGTTGCCAGAGGAAGAAGGCAGAGGTGAACACAAATGTTTGCAATTTCCAGGCAACATAGCCAGTGAGTCTTGATTGAAAAACAAAAGAGAAATCTATAAGCAGAGAGCAGTGAATTCTGGCAGCAGTGAGAGTTCCTTTATTTATTAAAAATAGATATTGAATTCAGATAATTTGCAGGCACTGAATGGAGCATGGGGAATAGGGGAAGACATCATCTTTCAGTAATGGAGCTGAATCACTGAAGAATTGTTTCACAGAGAAAAAAAAAAAACCTTTTCCTATGGGGTTAGCACTAATATTCAAGAATAGTTCTTAAGAATTTTTGAGAGACTTGGACATTTCGTGAATCATTTTACCACAATAATGTCTCAATTACAGAGCATGTTATTGAATTTTCTATCTTTTGATATCCTTACTTTAATAGGCTGTGCTCAGCATGCTTAAAGGAGAAGCATATTCCCCTGCAGTTTAGGATAGGAGCTTAAGCCAAGATGAGTGCAATAAGATTCCGGGAAATAGCATAGGCCATTTGAATTGTGGCTGTATTTGGTTTTAAAGATGAATCACACATCATGAAACAATGAATAAATTATAATCACAACTTTTGCATATTAAATATACCAAATTTTACTGTACTAAATAGCAAATTGAAATGAAAAAAATTCTTCTTAGATGCATGGGTTTGTGGAAGTTTTAATTTCTAGAAACCTATTTGTAAAAACGTAATCATAAAATTACATTAACAACAATAATATGTGGCATATATTGAACTCTTACCGTATGCCGAAGGCTGTTCTTACAACAAAAATGCCACACATATAGACATGTGTTCATTTAAAACTTAGGAGCCGAAGCAGAGATACTGAGAATATTATCAATCCTTATATAACTCTTATCCCGTCAACCAAGTTCTCAGCTCAGAAGCATGGCTAAAGATCCACCAAGATCTTTTTAATCTCACACATAATTGCATAAGCTTGTGTTTAATTACAAGCTAGGAAGTGATTTTTCAGTTTAGCAATATAATTAAGACTTTAAATTTTCTTTCCATCACCACCTCCAGGACTCAGGATACTCTACTGCAGAAGAGGCAGAAAGAAGGTAGGAGACAAATGGGATGGAGGTCACCCAGAAAGCAAGGTCTTCTGAACCAACATGAGCAAAGCTCATGTAAATTCACAAAGGATGAAGCTGTATGCGCAGGGCCTGCACTGGACCACCAGGTCCTCAGTGCATATTTGACGGATTCTGGTTTAGTGGTTCTGTAGGACCCCTGAGTGTGCACACGAGTGGGTCTTGATTCTTGTCCCTTCACTTGGCTCTTTACCTTATGCTTGTCTTATTCATTTCTTATGTGTCAGTTTCTATTTTATTTTGTTATTATCCATTAGAAGCCTGTTTGTTTTGTAATGAGAGAAAGGGAGTGAGTCTGGATGGTGAAGAACTGGAAAGAATAGAGGGAGGAAAAACCCCAGTCAGGATATATTTTGTTTGGAGAAAAAATCCAACAACAACACTATTTTCAATAAAAGAAAAATAATAGTAAAAAAAGGAAGCTACCTCAAGATGTGAAACTTTTCAAGAAAGAAATTATAAATTTCAATGTAAATGATTACTTGTTTTCTAATCAGAACAATAATAACAAAATCAGGGCCAGGCATGATGGAACATATTTGTAATCCTAGTATTTTGAAGGTGAAGTCAAGAGGATCATGACTTTAAGGCCAACCTTACTCAAGTGGGAGTTCAAGATCAGCCTGGTCTACATGAAATCTTGCTGCTGCTTCTGCTCTTGATGATGATAATAATATATTTTAAATTTAAAAAGATAAAATATCCTTTCATTGTTTGGGTTGGCAGTAGCTCATGGGATATGATAGATGATGATAATCGAGCACTGGTTATGTAGACAGTGTTTCCATTAGAAATGATTTGCATATGCCTTTAAAATACTCTACAATTATGTTAAATTTGTACCCTGTTATATACCAATGATTTTTTTTAAAGAAAAGATTTATTCTTACTATTTTGAATGTAAGTAGGTGAGTGTGTCTACTTGTAGGTGTGTGCTTGTGAGTGTGGATTCCCACAGAGGCTACACGTGTTAGGTACCCTGGAGCTGCAGTCATGGAAGGTAGTGAGCCATGTCCCATGGATGCTGAGAACCAAACTTAGGTCCTCTGAAAGAACAGCAAGTCCTCTTAAACTCAAGCCACATTTCCAGACCCCTTTACCAATACTCTTGACCAGCAAATTTGTGGGGATGGCTTACATAAAAATATATACTTGACTTTTAAAACACAATGTTAAATTCAACCATTCTACAAACCTAGTGATTCTTTTAGGAGTCTTCAAGAATTCCTTATATTTTTTTCTTCTTCACTGAAATGAGCCTAGAAGAAGTCATAACACCCCTATGATTTGATAAATGTAATACTACTTAACACACACACAAATACAACCCCCCAAAAAACCTCTTTTTTATTATTAGAAATCACGAATTCACAAATCATAAAGTTAATAATAACTCAGTTGCTCAAATCCTAACAGAGGTTGGCGATGAAACCTTATCTTTCACCTTTGTGGTAATTTTAGACAGGAAACTTGGGTTTTGCTGTTGGGATGACTCCTTGGATTTGGAGTGGAGAAGCAAAGTTTGAAGAACTGCACAAGGGAGAAACTATCTTCTGAGTATCATGGCAGATGTAGATTACTTGTCAGGAAAGACAGGGGTGCAGATTCTTGTAGTTGGGCACTGAGTGCTGTGAGCCCTAAGCATGGAAGGCAGAGGCTGGCTCAGACCAGCGACGCTGTGGAGTTGAATGCACTGTCCCTGACTCAGAGTACTTGTCCCTGGCTTTTTGGCACTGTAGACCATTCAATGAGTTGTTCTTTTGTGATAAACTAGACAGTGCATTTTACAAACCCAAATGCCAAATGGAGTGAGAGAATCTGCTCCTTGTTTATCCACCTTTGTGACAAGTGTTCATATTCATGTAACTGCTGCTAGAATTTTCCCTCGTCTCATCTTTTCTGTAGTATTAAACATTTAAAATTAATTTATAGAGGACATAGCCTAAATATCCTAGATGACACTCGTGAAACAAATTTCTGCTTTTGTAAAATGGGCGTAATTGGGGTTTTATTGGTAGCATTTGGAAGTTTATCGGAGACTACAAAGTTTAGAGCACATTCAGTTTCTCAGCAGGCCATATGGTTGTCCTTAATAAGAATCTGTAGGAAAAACCAGGACTGAGACTTTTAAGCTACTTTCAAAATGAGAAACTAAGAAATAACAAAAGTAATTAAGAACAACTATTCCTAAATTCATAAACTTTTATAAGTAAAAGAAAATTGAGCCCCTATGATTGACATTTATTCCTTAGTTAATAGCCACCAGAGCTGAATTCAAGGGCTTCCATGGCTCTTGCTCCACATGCTGTTGTCGGCTCCTTTAATGTGCAGAACAGTCCTTGTGCCTTTGCTTCTCTGTAACGCTGCTGCATCCTTGAGAGTCAAATCTGGACAAGTTCAGTTCAGTCTTCTGGACGTTCTTATGTCTTCTGCCATATGTCTTCTTCCAAGTTTCAGTACCAGAGAAAAACCATATAGTTTACATACTGGATTTGCAAGCTCTTTGTATTGTGTGTTCTACCTCAGATGAATATTGATATCAACATCTTCATCCCTCATAACCTAGCTACATGCTGTCTCCTTATATTAATTCAAACTGCTTCTCTTGATTGGGAGACCCCTGTTCTCTGGCTTTGGGCCTTGTGTTAATCTTGAGCCCAGCGTTTGATTTTGGGAAAATAGAGTTCTGCTTACTTTTGAGTTCCACATGCATTTTCTACCATACTAGCTTTTCTCTGTTGTTGTAGTCACCCAGCAAATTCTTACTAAAATGTCTTGGTTCGACAGGGTTTTAGGTTCCCAATATTAATGCAGAAATAAAATAGGTCAATTTCTCTTCTGAGGTATTCATGGCATTATGGAAGATAAATAATATACCTGTTACTCATATTGATAATATAGTAAGTTACAAGCAGATGAGCATGGGGAAAATTATGCAGGCAGTGAGGTCAGTGTCCACAGAACTTAACATTTGAGTAAGAATTGAATAGCAAAGACAGTGTGATTGTATTGAAGACTTTTATTGAAAGGAGGTTGCAAAATTCTTGGCTATGTTGAATGAATAGCACTCTGCCTTAGGGAATGTGCTAAGAAGTGTTACATGGCCCTTCTTTAGCATTCACTTAAAATCTGTAGGCATGAATGTACACCCATACAAGCCACGTGTTTGGAATGAGTTTTTGTCCCCATCCAGCTGCAGGTGCTAACATGTGTAGAGTAGATGGCATGTTGGATATAACAGAAATGGATAAATACAGTAAGATATAGCCAAAATGTTTGAGTGCCTGGATGCAATGAATGCCGAGGGGTTTCTACTGGGTTCTGAAGGAAGAAAGCATATTTTGGGAAAGAGGATAATTAGGTGGAAAAAACCAACTCATTGCCTGTTCTGATAGGATTTAGATAAATAATATTGCCATCATTATAACATTTGTTGAACCATTAATATACTCTGATATGATTGATTCTAGGTCCCACCATTTGTCTGAAAATTTCATAATTTCCTCATTTTTAGTTGCTGAGTAGTGTAAAAGTACCACAATTTCTGTATCCGTTCCTTAACTGAGGGACATCTGGGTTGTTTCCAGGTTCTGGTTATTAGGAATAAAGCTGCTACAAACACAGTTGACAAATGTCCTTGTTGTGTACTTGAGCATCTTTTGGATATATGCCTAGGAGTGGTATAGCTGAATCTTGAAGCTCTATTCCTAATTGTCTGAGAAAGCACCAGATTGATTTCCAAAGTGGTTGTACAAGTTTGCATTCCCACCAGCAATGGAGGAGGGTTCCCCTTTCTCCACACCCTTTCCAGCATGTGTTGTTACTTGAGTTTTTGATCTTAGCCATTCTGATGGGTGTAAGGTGAAATCTCAGGGTCCTAGAATCGATCATCCTGAGTGAGGTATCCCAAAAGCAGAAAGATACACATGGTATATACTCACTTATATAGACCTATAAGATAGGATAAATATACTGAAATCTATACACCTAAAGAAGATAAACAAGAAAGAGGACTCGGGGTAAGATGACCAATCCTCACTTAGAAAGACAAATGGGATGGACATTGGATGTAGGAGAAAGTAACAGGACAGGAGCCTACAGCAGAGGGCCTCTGAAAGACTCTACCTAGTAGTGTATCAAAGCAAATATTAAGACTCATAAACCAAACCTTCGACAGAGTGCAGGAAATCATATGAAATAAGGGGGAGTTAGTAAAACATGGAGAGTACAGGAACGCCACAAGGACCAAATATATCAGGGCACAGGGGTCTTTCATGAGATTGTTTCACCAATCAAGGACCATGTATGGATACGTAAAACCCCTTCTTGGATATAGCCCGTGGTAGTTCAGTGTCCAAATGGGTTCTCTAATAAGGGGAACAGGGACTATTTCTGAAATGAACTCAACAGCAAGCTCTTCAACTCCCCCCACCAAGGGAGGAGCAGCCTTGCTAGGCCATAGAGGAGGACATTGCAGCCAGGCCTGAAGAGGCTTGATAAGCTAGGGTCAGATGGAAGGGGAGGTGGTCCTCCCCTATTAATGGACTTGGAAAGGGGCAGGGAGAAACTGAGGGAGGGAGGGTGGGAAGAGGGGAGGGGGCTACAGCTGGGATACAAAGTAAAAAATCTGCGATTAATATAAAATATTAATATATTAATATTTTAATTAATATTAAATAAACATATTAATAGAGTAATATTTAATTAATATTAATGTAAAATATTTATATTAATATCAATATAAAAATAAATAAATTTTAAAAATGCTTTGATATGAACTATGACGTGATTTAAGTGGATTATCCATGTTTCATCTTCACTGATCTCTATGAATAGATATGTTATAATCCTCATTTTGCAAAAATCCTCACTTTGCAAATGTGGATACTTAAGGAACATTTCATGCAGTTATCATAATGTTGACCTTGTCTACAATGGATGAATTATTTTGTGATCACATGTTTTATGTGTTTGAAAATTTTAATCTTTTGTAGCTATACAGATATCACTACTTACTATTCAGTTGTCAGGAGATTTGAACACCCATAATATGAAATTTAATTAAATGGCTAATTGTAACAATTCTAGGAATTTTCATTATCCCAAAACATAAGGCTGAAAGTAGCTTATGTGTGTAGGGAAATGTTTTATTTCCTGTGCTCAGCCTTGTTACCCTCCCAAACACTAAAGAAGGCATTTGAGCACAAAGGAAAATTAATCTGTGAAAGTAGGATGTGTTAGTTTTTAACGCATTAGTTTTTCTTCAAAAGGTATTTGATTTCCATTTTTTATTTCATGGGCTTTCAAACACAAACTGGCTTTTAACTAAAATTTTACTCTTCTCCTGTGTGCAACTTCAGAAATAAGAGAGCATGATCTTTTTCTATATAAGTTTCAAACAATAGAGTATGTATTTATCAGTGAGCACAGAAAGACGGATACAATTATCTAAGGCAAATACGAATTAGGCGGTTTCTCTTGATAAGAGCCTTAAAGAAGCCAGTGAAAGTGTAGTAAAATGGACTCTAAAATAAAGCTATAAGTTGACAAAAAGCTGTCTCCAACCGAGCTGTCATTGCTCAGTATTCTGTATAATCTGTTCAAGTTAAGAAAAACAAGCAGGAGGAGGACTGAGAAGACAGCTTAGCCAGTAAGAAGCTTGGCTTACCTTGCAAATGTAAGGCGTTGAGTTTGATCCTCAAAAACTCAAGTAACAAAAGGGGGGTGGTGGAGGAAAAGGCTCAGACATGGCAATAGTCTGGGATAAATTTATATCAACTTGACACAAGCTAGAGTCATCAGAAAAGAAGTAATGCCAATTAAGAAAATTCCTCCGAAAATTCCTCCAAAAGTCCAACCAGATGGCATTTTTAAGTTTTTATTTTATCATTTAATGTAATTTTTCTATTTATTTATTTATTTATTTATTTATTTATTTATTTATTTCAGTTTATTCACTTTGTATACCTGCGGTAGGCCCCTTCCTCATCCCATCCCAATCCTATCCTCTCTCCCTTTTCTCCTCCTCTTCCCTCTTACCCTAGCCTATCAGGTCTCATCATAACTGTCTGCATTGTCTTCCTCTGTAGCCTGGTAAGGCTGCTCCACCCCCAGAGGGAGGTGATCAAAGAGCCAGCCACTGAGTTCATGTCAGGGACAACCCCTGTTTCCATTACTAGGGAACCACTTGGACACTGAACTTCCATGGGCTACATCTGTGCAAGGGTTCTAGCTTATCTCCATGCATGGTCCTTGGTTGGAGTATAACTCTCAGAAAAGACCCCTGTGCCCAGATATTTTAGTTCTGTTGCTCTCCTTGTGGAGCTCCTTTTCCCTCCAGGTCTTTCTAGCTCCCTCTTCTTTCATGATTCCCTGCACTCTGCCTAAATTTGGTTATGAGTCTCAGCCTCTGCTTCAATATCCCAGATGGTATGATTGTATACATGAGTGACCCTAAAAATTTAACCAGAGAACTTCTTCAGGTGATAAACACCTTCAGCAAAGTGGGTGGACACAAAATTAACTAAAAAAATCAGTAGCCTTCCTGTATATGAAAGATAAAAGGGCTGAGAAAGAAATTAAGGAAACAACACCCTTCACGATAGCCACAAATAATATAAAGTACCTTGGTGTGACTCTAACCAAGCACATGAAAGACTTGTTTAAAAAAAATAAATAAAAAAACTTCAAGTCTCTAAAGAAAGAAATTGAAGAAGATATCAGAAGATGGAAAGATCTCCCATGATCACGGATCAATAGGATTAACATAGTGAAAATGACCATCCTGCCAAAAGCAATCTACAGATTCAATATCATTCCCATCAAAATACCAACACAATTCTTTACAGAACTTGAAAGAACAATTTTCAATTTCATATGGAAATAAAAACCCTCAGAATTGCTAAAACAATTCTGTATAACAACAGATTGTCTGGAAGTAACTCTATCCCTGATCTCAAGCTGTGCTACAGAGCAACAGTAATAATAACTGCATGGTACTGGCATAGAAACGGAATGGTGTATCAATTGAATAGAATAGAAAACCCAGAAATAAAACCACATACCTACAGATATTTAATTTTGTTTATTTAATCACTTTCCAGTCTGATCCCTGCCCCCTCCCTCCTCTCCTTCCTGTCCCACCCTCAGGTCCCTCTCTCCTCCATTCCTTTTTCTCCTTCTTCTTAGAGAAGGGGAGGCCTCTAAGGGGGAGGACTAAATGTGTCTTCTCCCACTGAAGACAGACAAGGCAGCCCATCTAGGGGAAAGGGATCCAAATACAGGCAACGGAGTCAGAAGCAGCCCCTACTCTAGTTGTTAGGGGACCTACACAATGACCAAGCTGCTACATATATGTCGGTGGTCTAGGTCCAGCCTCTGTAAGCTCTTTGGTTAGTAGTTTAGAGACCCAAATTAGTTTACTCTGTCTTTTTGTGGTATCCTTGATGCCCCCAGTTTCTCCAGTTCTTTCTTCCACTCTTCCTCTTAACTCCCTGAGCTATGCCTATTAATTTCCTGTGGGTCTTTGAATCTATTTCCATCAGCTGCTGGATGAAGCTATTTATAAGGCAGTTTTGTTAGATTCCTGTCTGCAAGCATAGCATAGCATTATTAATAGTGTCAGGAGGTGGTTCTCTTCTACCTTGTGGGTGTCAAGTTGGGCCAATCATTGGTTGGCCATTTCCTCAATCTTTATCCCTAGATTTTTTATAGGCAGGACAAATTTTTGTTCAAAGGTTTTATGGTTGGGTTGTTGTCAGAGGGCATTTTCTTAATCAACAATTGATAGAGAAGAGGCCAGCTCACTGTGGGTGGTCCTGAATTATGTAAGAAAGCAGGATGAACAAGCCATGACAAGGCAGTAAGCAGCATCCCTCCATGGCCTCTGCATTGGCTCGCCCCTTCAGTTATCTGTCCTGTCTGAGTTCTTGTCCTGGCTTTCTTCAGCGATGGACTACAATATGGAAGTTAAGCCAAATAAACCCTTTCCTCCCCAAATGGGCTTTGTTTAACGGTGTTTCATCACAGCAATAACAGCAACACACACTAGCAATCCCAACACTGTGGAAGCAGAGACAGACAGATCTTTGAGAATTCCTAGATAGTCTAGCATACTTGTTGAGTTCCAAGGCAGTGAACGATCCTGTCAGATCTCAGAAAGCAATGTGGGCAGCCACTGTGGAGAAACCTGAGGTTGTCCTTCACCCTTTACCTTTATTTACACATGGATGTGTGTCTGCATACCTACACATGCATGAATCTTCATAAACACACATACACACACACTGAAAAACTTTTCAATATTCTAAGTGGACTGAACAGTGCCTAAAAACCATTAATAGAAAAGGAGTACTTTCAGTGTCATCTCTGGAATTTGAAACCTCTGGACTCAGATAGCCCAGTTGTCACTGTAAAAAGAGGAATAATGAGAGCTGTAATTCTGAGATATTCAACAACCCTTTTGGGGGCAACTCTTTTATATTACCTATGCAACTGGTAGCTTTAAAGAGGCATTAAAAATAACTAAATACGGCAGTCCAACTAACCTCTATTCATGAGTATTTAAAAAAAAACTACAGTGGAGAAGGGAGAAAAGCTTTATTCTGTGATCATGCATGCCACATTAAATCAGGGCAAAGAAGGCAAAACACATCATCAGAGGCATGTAATCCATTCCCACAGCTATGAAGCACCATCAGTCACCCTTTATTTCTTCACACTTCTCCCAATAGAGGCTGTCACTTTTAATTGATGTAAGTGATAGAGGTTTCCTGAACTCTGCTAGGCAGTTAGTTCTAGGCTAATGCTTCTTCTAAATCTCATTTCATCCCATTTGTGTTTAGGAAAGATAACAACAACTTAAGCTTTATTTACCTGTCTTGTTTCTTCAGTTAATCTCCATGAGATCTCTATGCAGTACTTTAGAAAGCAATTCCCTTTGTACAGAGAAACAAATATCAGAATATGGGGTATTATTACCACTGATGAACGCAGGCCATATCATCCTCACAGATACCCCAACATTATCCTGCTCTTATTTTTTCCATTCTTGTTTTTTACCAAAATTGCTATGAAACTCTGTCAAACCACAAATAGAAATGTCATAGGAAAACAGAAGAGATGAAATAGACAGTTTTCAGAAGAAGAATTACAAACTATCATTAGTAATTGAAGAAATAAATGAAAATGACCATGCTATCAGTGACATTTTAATAGACATCATAGATGATGTCATGAGCTGTAATAGAATTTTCATCCACTCTTCATAGTAAGGGAGAATTCTTCAATACACACCTTAAAGATTAACTTGAAAGTATTTAGCCAATTTACTTTAGTATTCATTTCAAGATACAAGGTTTTTCTAAGATATATGACCAAATATTTTATTTTTTCTAGTCTGCATTCTCAGAACTAAAAATCAAACTGTTCTCTCTCTTTTTTTTAGATTTTCAGAATTGATTAGTATTTATTCACTTTGTATCTCACCTGTAGCACTCTCCCTTACCCCTTCCCAACTCCACCTCTCCTTCCTCATTTCCTCCCATGCCTCTCCCAAGTCCACTGAAAAGGGAGATTCTTTTTTTCTTCTATCTGACCCTAGCCT
Organism: Meriones unguiculatus; assembly: GCF_030254825.1. Classification (NCBI taxonomy): domain Eukaryota; kingdom Metazoa; phylum Chordata; class Mammalia; order Rodentia; family Muridae; genus Meriones; species Meriones unguiculatus. Next base: position 53,056,293 of record NC_083352.1, on the reverse strand, counting down.
ATCAGGTGTCATCAGGATTGGCTGCATTTTCTTCCTCTGTGTCCTGGTAAAGTTACTCCCTCCTCAGGGGGAGGTGATAAAAGATCAAGCAACTGAGTTCATGTCAGAGACAGTCTCTGTTCCCCCTACTAGGAAACCCACTTAGATACTGAGCTGCCATGGGCTATATCTGTGCAGGGGTTCTAGGTTATCTCCATGCATGATCTTTGGTTGGAGTATCCATCTCAGAAAAGATCCTTGTGCCCAGAATTTTTGGTTCTGTTGTTCTCTTTATGGAGTTCCTATCTCCTCCAGGTCTTTCTAGCTCCCACTTTTTTCATAAGATTCCCTCCACTCTGCCCAAAGTTTGGCCAAGTCTCAGCATCTGCTTTGATACCCTGCTGGGTAAAGTCTTTCAGAGGCCCTCTGTGGTAGGCTCCTGTCTTGTTTCCTGTTTTCTTCCTTTTCCGATGTCTCTCTGAATGAATGTTTGTCTTTCTGAATGAGGAATGATCATCTCACCCAGGGTTTCCTTCATATCACCCACCATGACCAAGTAGGCTTCATCCCAGGCATGTAGATATGGTTCAATATATGGACACCCATTAATGTAATCCACCATATAAACAAACTGAAGGAGAAAAACCACATGATCATCTCCTTAGATGCCCAAAAAGCATTTGACAAAATCCAACACCCATTCATTTTTAAAGTCTTGGAGAGATCAGGGATACAAGACACATACCTAAACATAGCAAAGACAATATACAGCAAGCCTATAGCCAACATCCAACTAAACTGAGAAACTTAAATCAATCCCACTGAAATCAGGGACAAAGCAAAGCTGCCTACTCTCTCCAAATATCTTCAACATAGTACTTGAATTCCTAGCTAGGGCAATAAGAAAATTAAAGGAGATCAAGTGGATACAAGTTGGGAAGGAAGAAATCAATTATCACTATTTGCAGATGATATGATAATATAGATGAGTGACCCCCAAAATCTAACCAGAGAACTCCTTCAGCTGATATACAAAGTGGCTGGATATAAAATTAACTCAAAGAAATTATTAGTCCTCCTGTATACAAAAGACAAAAGGACTGAGAAAGAAATTAGGGAAACAACACCCTTCACAATAGCCACCAATAACATAAATTACCTTGGTGTGACTCTAACCAAGCAAGTGAAAGACCTGTTTGAAATAAACCTTGTTTCTGAAGAAACTATTCTTACCATTATTAACATATCTCCACTCAGTTGTCTCTTTGTATGGAACCTGAATTTTACTATTTTTTTTGTCTCTTTTATTATAAAACTCAACATTCAGAAGTGATTCTATTTGTTACTTCTTTCCCACGTTAATTCCCTGAGTTGCACCTGAGATCTCAGTAGCTAAGTGTGAATGCCTTTTTATGTATAAAAGGGAGAAATTGATTTTCTTATACCCAAATATTATTGCTTACTTTTATGGTGAAAGGGAGTTATCATTGAGCAAAATAGAGAAAGCACAGGGCTTGTTGCAGAATCATTTGGTGTAATTGTCAATCTTGGGAGGCTTTCTTCAGTATTACATGTGGGAGCATTTTAACACTGTGGTTCTCCCAGCCACACTTTGGGTAAAGAGGACTGTGATCACAAGTATAGTGCAGAGTTCCATCCCTGCCTATTCCTCATTCACTGCTTCCAAGTTTCAGCTTCTTCACTCTTTGCTTCTTCAATCCTACATTCCTGTTAGCCACGTCCTCTTGTATTTACCATGCCCTATTTCCCACTGTGTATTAGCAATCATTCTTTATCTCAAATGTAATGATAAAAATGCTTAATTTCATTTCAGCATGATCAAGCAATGCGTGATATTTATACACTTAATATTATGGCCAGATTCATTAATCCTAGCATAATATTCATATAGTATATTCCTCTAGTAATTCTAATAATACATAGATTTGTATTTCTCATCTTTATTGCTAGGTACACAGTTTGCAAGCACACCTTTTAGATGTATATTTTGTTGATTATTGGTCCATTATTCTTTTGGTGGTTGTAGATATTCAGCTTAGAACCTTCTATACAAATGCTCTACTTTTTCATTCTGGATGTACTTCTGGAAACTCGTTATTTGTTTAATGTTATTCCAGATTTTTCTGTGAGGACTTACTTTGGTTTAGATAGGTTTTCTCACCCAAAGTTTCATGTTCTGGAAGCCTGGTCCCAGTGCATGTAAAGGTGATAGAATCTGTAAATGTTAGATGCCAATGGAGGTTATTATGTCACTGGGGAATTAAGGCTTGAGATTTCTGAGGCTGGATTGTTTACTCTGAGAGTAGATTATTATAGAGCATCTTTGGACATGTTCTCCTTTTCTCTTGCATCTTCTCTAACTGTAGCATGCAATCTTTTTTTTTTTTTTCCCTCACTCTTCACAATGCAATGTCATTTGAGAGCATTTACTATTTTATGGAATAGCTGAGGTCCTCTCTGACATCCAATGATGGTATTTTGCTGTCAAAAGTTAAATATGTGTATTTGTGTAAAGTTTTCATTCTCAATATATACATGCACATATATGCGTAATACATATATACATACATACGGTGTGTGTATCTCATTTTCACTCCTAAACATGAAAAACTGGAAACTCCATCATTCCTTCTTTCTGGTTCCTGACTTTTCATGACTTGAACTAGTCTTCCCTGCCATGACTTCCCTGGCATCAGGGACTGACACCTCTGAAATCATTCTGGTTGCTGCTGTTTGCTGTATTTCAGTGTTGGTGCCTAAAGTCATCATTATTTGGCTTTCTTCAACTGAGTTGGGAACAGTTCCTCCAAGACAAATTTTTAATTTCGCTTTCTACAAATTTGTTTATATTTCTAATATTTTGATCCCTGACTGTAGAAACAGTTGTTTCCTGGTTTTACTCTCTAGTTTGCGGGTCTTGTTTACATACCTTTGGTTTTAATTCTGCAAAGACAGGTTTAATTGCCTTTCCTTCATTCCTCCATACAATCATGGGTGAGTCCTGTATCTATTGATTGCTATCCTGCTTTCCTGTCATGGGTTGGCAGTTGTTCTCCAGGACACAGGCTACCTCCATAACATGCACACCTTTGTGTTTATGGTCACTGAGTTTCTTTCAATAGTAAGGATGATTAAAATGAGTTTGCTATATGTAGTTCACTCTGGTTCCTCATTCATGAAGGGATCAAAGAAAGACAGGTGATCTGCATATTACACTCATTTTGTCATGTACCCCACTTTGCTGTTCCTAGAATTCATGTAAGACATTCACAGGTTATTTGGAAGTATATCTTTTTCTATAGCAAGTCTTCAAAATTACAAAACTTCTTTTTTTTCCTGCTTCATGTAGAAACTATTGGCATAGGAATGATTTCTCACTCCTGTCTGGAACATGTTAGTCAGGTTTCCTGTTTGCAATACTAGAGTACCTGACTTTTTATAAAGACATGCATTTAATCTGTTGGCCTTTTGTGAAAGCTGCAAGAAATCTGCTTGTTCCTGGTCATAACAAGACAGGGCCTACCCAACATGCAGGCAGCTCTACTCATACTTGCTTGTGTCAGGTATTGCCTAGAGGAGAGTTTTGGCTCTTTTGAGGTACAGAGGAGTCACTTCTCCAAGTCTACTGAGGCGAGGAGAGAAAAGCCCCATTTGTGCAGGGCAACAATGGTGTCCAAAAGGACGTGCAGAAGAGAATTTTGAACAAAGCCGCACAGAGTGACAGGTTGATCTTGATTATTCACGGGCATTTATTTGCCACTGCTTGCTAGGTGGAGACCATATACCACTTGTTCACCCTTACTGTTATTTGTTCCTGAGACCAATATAGTCACAGTGTTGAGCAGAAGAGACCGTCTCTAGCTGCCCCTTGGTATATGGGGAGTTTGGCTTGACTGTATTGCACTAGTAAAAAAAACAAACAATCATATTTCTAATATCAGAGATCAGACCTCTACTCTTGCCTGATGCGTCCAAAACAAAAAGGGGGAACTGTAGAGAGCTGCGGAATGCTATGCCTTAAAGATGGAGCTGGTTTCCGCCTTCCACCTTCCCGATGGTGAGTGCTCTCTGTCACGAACAATTCCACATTTGGCTAAGGCTGAGGATCTGGCTTGCTTCCATGTATGTGGACCTATCTGCATTGCACACGTGGCACGCCTGGGTTGGCTACCCAGAGGCTATTTAAGCTGTGGGCTGGCTTTCCCCGGGGTCCGAGGATTGTTCAAGGTTCCTGAATAAACTGCATTGAAAAATAAATAAATAAATAAATAAATAAACATTTAAAAAAAGATATTTTATTTTGAGATAGGGCCTTGTTATGTAGCCTAGGTTAGGTACAAAAAAAAAACAAACAAACAATCAAACAAGCAAAACAAAACAAAAATATGGCCTTATTAGCATTTGGACAAGTGACAGTTTTAAGCATTCTCTGTAATACTTTCTATATGCCACTTCTTTTTCCCTTTGAAAAACTCTCTATCTTATCTCTAGGCATGAAGAGTTTTGCCCATTAACTGGACTTCTTGAGGATGGGGGAGAAGCAAGAAGCAGTGAGTAGGGCTTCCGGCAAGCAGCTTTAACCTGCTGTAAGTGACATAAGTCACAACAATCTGATACTTGAAATCTTGCGTGCTTATGCTACTATTGCTGGGAAGAAGTGCACGTGTTGGGGAGAGGAGAAGCATAGCAGCTACTTGACCCAAGTCCTGAGATACTGTTGTGAAATTCTATACTTAAATCACAAACAAACTTTGTTACACCTATAAAGAAATTCTAACCAACCCAAACCTGTAAAAATGAAAAGACTGAAAGGTCGAAACTGAGTTGGAATGAGAGGTTAGAGAAGGTGGCTTCAGTGATGATTCAAATCTCTCCATTTGGGTTTCTCACTTACAACTCTTACTTTAGCAAGTTACATTGTTCTGGAAAATTGTGCATGCCACGTACTTTTTCAAACGTATCACCACAAAATTATTTACAAAAACATCTGATTATTTTTGAAATTTCCACTATCTCTTTGGTATTATACCTTACATGAATTTTCTCTAAGTTCTGGAGTCCTGTAGTTAGTGACTCTTAGAAAACTCTTAGTGTTTGGCTTTCCTGCTCACTGTTTTTATTATGATTTGTTTATGAAGTTATTCTATGTTTTTTTAATATTTTTCCTTTGTTTTCTTTATTATTTATTGTTTTTGTTGCTTCTCAGCCCTAAGATGAAGACATTTTCTTTAAAGTTCGGCCATTTTTCTTTGTTCTGGTAGCTTTATTTTATCCTTTGAAGCACTGTCATTAAAAGTTTTCATATGAAAAAAAATAACAAACAAATTTTTCTGAACATCAGAATCACTGACTTCTTGACCTCAGGGACCCCTGATTTAATGTGTGGAACAGAAAGAGAAATCCAAAACTGCAGAATGAAGGTATCCATCCTTGTCCTCAATATCTGAAGAAAAACAAAACAAAACAAAACAAAACAAAAAACAGCTACAATCCAAAACAGAATTTCTATTACTTTTGTGTCCCTGCATTATGTTACCTTATCTTCTTCTTCTCTATCTCCTGCCACTCTGGTCACTAAAATTGCTTAAGCAGGAAACCTTGGCAAGGTTTTACTTCTTTGGTAAAGCAACCCAGGAAGTGTTAAAACCTATAGATTTGGCCTATGGACAATGTGTGGGCCTTGAGAGATGGGAAAGTATGCTTCAAAGGCATTATTGAAAAGCAGTAGATGAGGCCTTTTGCATCTTTCTTCATTATTGCTCCTTATTTTCCTCACTCTTTTCTGTGTGAAAGATGCAGAATCCATATGCTATGGAGGCTACCAGGTCCCAGATCATCTCAGTTCTTCACATATTTCACATAAAGGAATTGAAACACCCAACCAGTACATACACGGATACAAAGCTTGATACTCTTACATTGTTTTTTCTCTTTATACTTGAAAAACAACTTCATGGGAGTCTGTTTGAGAAGACTTCAATATTATCTACACTCATTGGTAAACTTGAATGCATTTAGTGTAATTAAAAGTTTCTAGAATGATGACTAGTCAATGAAAAGAGCTGTAGGTAATATGTATGTGGAGATAATAAATTCCAATACATTTCTCAAAAGCCTGACCTTGGAATACTGGCAAATTTCTGTGATTAAAAAAAAAGTGTTTTATTTTGTTGATGGCATAAGTGTTGTGTTTATTTTAAAGAAGCAATAATTATTATAATTAAAGCAAATTTTGAAAAGAGCTCATCATATTTATTGCTCTGAAATTTTTATAATAAAATGTTTGTAGACTGCATAATTCACAGATTTTTAAAATATTTTCAAGTGTTTAATTCGAACAACTGTAACAGAGATTCTCATAAACTTTCTGAAAAGCAATTAATCAATATTTCTTCAATTGTAATTCATCTTTCTGGAACATAGAATATTTTTGAGCTCAAATAATATTTCATGGTACACAGTTATTTTCTGTCCTTAAATTATTATATTTTTTAGATTTAGCATAACTGTTCATTTTCTATTGTATTTAAATTGAGCATTAGTGTATTTTCTACCAAGACACATCCATTGGTATGCTTTTTATTTCTGTATCGCAAGACTGACTTCATATTCTCTTTTTAAATTTTTTAAATTTTTATTTTTATTAATTACAGTTTATTCACTTTGTATCTCCCCTGTAGCTCCCTCCCTTTTCCCCTCCCAACCCTCTCTCTCCCACTTCTCCACCTATACCCTTTTTCAAGTCCACTGATAGGGGAGGTCTTCCTCTCCTTTCTTCTGATTCTAGTCTATCAGGTCCCATCAGGAGTGGCTGCATTGTCTTTCTCTGTGGCCTGGTAAGGCTGCTCACCCCCCTCAGGGGGAGGTGATCAAAGAGCAGGCCAATCAGTTCTTGTCAGAGACAGTCCCTGTCCCCATTACTGTAGAACCCACTTGGACACTGAGCTGCCATGGGCTACATGTGTGCAGGGGTTCTAGGTTATCTTCATGAATGGTCCTTGGTTGGATTATCAGTCTCAGAATGACCCCTGTGCCCAAATTTTTTGATTCTGTTGCTCATATTCTCAGGAAGTTTTCATGTCCTCATCTGTTAGATATTCTGTATTTAGTTTTCATTTCCAGTGCATTAGATTGTTCCCTGCCATGAATAATCTGACATTTGTTATTGATTTTCATTTGCAAAGTTTATCTATTCTATTTTCAGGACAGTTAATTAAACAGCTATTGGCCAGGTTTTACTTTTGGCTCTCAGGATTTAGTTTATTTTCATAAAGGCTACTCCAATTCTGTTCGAGAGAGATAAAAGCTATGTTCATACTAAGACTTCTACCTTTCAAGCGCACTGTCAGTGACTCATCCTTTCATCTTTGAAGGTAAATATAACCTTCTCTGTCTCTCTCTTAAGCAGTATAAACTTACACCCAAAACTATGCCAGCTCGGTGAAGCTCTTATTCTCCTCAGTCACTACTTCCTTCCCTTGAAGGAGGGACAGTTACACTCCATTCCCTTATCCTGAACCCACCCTTGGGGATATTCTGTCAAGCCTCCTGCTCTCTAAGTTTGCCCTTTCAACCATTCATGAGCTGGAAAGGCATGACAAAGGAAAGCTATTCAATACCTTTGCCACCTAATCTTAACACTTCATTTTTCAAAGGCTCCCAGGTCTTATAATAACTGAAAGAGAGAGTATCTTACCAAGCAGCCCCATGCACTTACCAATTAAATATGGGCTCCCTCCCATAATGTTTGTAGGCTCCTTTTGGAGCTGGATCTTTTCAGTCCTCAGATCTGTTAAACTGCACTCTTTATGTTGCCTTTTATGTCTCAAGAGGTTTGCGACCTGTGGATGAATTTTCATTGCATATACGACTTTGACTCTGAATTTGTCAGACTCCTTTTATTTCTTATACAAGAAGGAGGGCAGAAAGGCTATCCTATTTTCTGAAAAGCTAGCTGACATATAATAGAGTCTGAAAACAGAAGTTTATGTAAAAATATAGAAAATCTCGTAATATTTTGGTCTCATATAACGATATGCTTTCAGCAGAAGGAAAATGTGATGCAAAATGAGTCGCTGAAGACTAAAGTCCATCGAACTGTTCTGGACGGCGAGATCATAGAGCACGCCATGAATTTGTGTTTCGCATATTGCCGATATGCCCTCATTTTTTGTTGGATGTGGTGGTAATAAGAATTCACATTTAAAATCCTCTAACAATATAAAAACTGGACTGGAACATTATTTTAGTCCTTCTTGTTTAAGGCAACTAAAATTAGAAAACACTTCTCAGAGTGGGAGTAAATTATAGACTAGAGAAAAGGTTAAATGAGCTTTTATGAAACTAGACCATCAAAAGGATTTTATAAATTTCCAGGGAGGGCAGACATGAGAGATCCAGCCCAGTCTCTGTTTATTGTATGTTCCATTCTGCATTAAGCAGGACTCTGGTTAATATGGGTATTACTACCACAAAGTAGAACCAGCCTGGGCTAAAACCAATTTTGGCTTTTTCTGTCTCTTGCCCATGAGTGCTCAGGGAAGGGAACATTGCTGCAAGGAGAGAGAAGCTGGCAAAAGAGGAAGGAAAAGAACTGCAGTGTGTGTGTGTGAAAGTGGGTGCCATCTGTGGAGGGGCATGCTGCTGCCATTTGTTCCTGATGGGATGGTAGTCATGGCCAAAGCCAAATCCAGCCCTCCCGAAAAAGCCGGCACGTGGAAATTTGCCCGCTCCCTCCCGCATAAAGAGAAAAGAAGGTTTTGGCAAAGATGGAATAGGTGCAAATGCTTTCTTCTTCTTCCTGTTAAATATCACTTCTGAGTGACATTGGCACTCTAACAGATGCTAAGAGGTTGTGATCACCAAAACTATCTAGGGCAGTGATTCTCAAACTCTCTAATAGCGTTCCTCTTGTTGTGATGACCCCAACCATAAAATTATCTTGTTGTAACTTCATAACTGTAATTTTGCTACTGTTATGAATCACAGTGTTAATATCTGACATGCGGGCTATCAGATACGTGATCCCTGTGAGTCATTTGTCGGTCCCACGGGGAACACGACACACACGTTGAGAAGCAACGGTCTAGGAACTTCAGTACCTTGGGGTGTGTAGTTCCCTGCGTCTTCTTTTCACCTTGGGTTCATGAGTCTTGAGTATAGGAATCCAGAAAAAGACTCCAACATAAGCCTATTCCCTCTAGCCATAACCAGGAGGGCGAGATGTCCTTATAATGAAAATAAATGACAAAAATTGCAGCACTTATGTCAAATGTTTCAGATAAGGTGGCAATCCTGTGATATCTACTAAACATCTGTCAGTTAATGACAAGTGGGGAGCCCAGACTGTCTCTTCCCTACTCTGTGATATGGCATCTAGTCCATCATCTAGAAAGAAGACATAGTAGGAGCTGTCTTCCCTTCAGGATACTAACAGCAGGGATAGTAGATCCCACTGGGGAGGAGGGTCTGTGCTCCCCCTTCTCTGGAAGTCTTGAAGAGTCCTTTACCCTTCTCCTTTGCAGCAGTGGTTTATAAAAAGACATGGAATGTCAGCATTAAAAAAAAAAAAAGTTGAGACTTTACTCACTAGTCACTAACAAGAGGTGACTTTTTCCTTTCTTACAGGGTCATTGGAGGCTGGTTGTGTGGGAAAGGTTGTGAAGCACCCATAACCTGCCCAGCCAGACAACTGTCATTAAAAACCCAGCAAACAAACAAAACCATTAGTGGTTAACTGCAATTTCCTTGTATGTGGTTGTCAGTGGAGGCCAAGTTCAGAAGTTGGATTCACTTCTTACAAAAGGAAGTAAAAAGTTCTTTTCCTTTCACACCCCATGTATACACTAAGTAGACTATAAATTTTAATAAGGGCCACAATCTCTTAACACATTACTCAAAATGTCCAAATTTTAACTTTAAAAATCAGTTATTATTCCAAGAGTTTGAAATATCTAATAATCAAAGATAACATAAAAAATTCACTACTAAGACATTGATATTAATATTATCTGACAAATGTTTAGAACAATTATCATCAAACTCAGCTAAAAACAAATTTAAAAGTATAGACTATCAGAAAATATAATGAATATCTTCCTTAAAGGTATGTTTTAAGCCAAAATGAATGCATTAGAAAGAAGTTGTTTTTTTTTTTTTTCCTTTTAAAGCTCAATAGATGCTATTCAGAATGAAGTGATCAGATGGAGAAGTTATGGAGTTAGAAGACAGAGTAACAGAAACAATACAACCTGGTCAGTAAAGACAGGCAAAAGAAATGGATAGTGCCACAAAAAGTTTTAAAATAATGTAAAAGATATTGCTGTAGTCCTTGGAGACAGAAAATTTGGCTGAGGTAAAAGAGCACTTGAATAAATGATGGCTGAAAACCACCTCAAATTTGGGAAAGCCATCATTTTTTCAAGTGCTCTTTTATCTCAGCCATCTTTTCTGATTAAATTCCCAGCAGTTCATACCAAAATGAACATAAATCAAGGCATAATTGAAATTGAAACCTGGTGAAAAGGAAACAAAGTTGATGGCCATGGTAGTAAAATATCACCTATTTTCCTTACAGTGGGAAAATGGTTTGAAAATGGGGGCTTTCTCAGGAGAAATAATAAAAGACCTTGTGAGATAGAGGAAAGAATAGAAAGGTATTTTACCTGTCTATGTACTTTATGAAGTTTCCACAGTAGTATGTTTCCTTGTAATATTATTAGAAAGCCTCTGTTGTCAGTTCCATTTCTCCATATTTCTTCCTTTTCCATGCTATGCCATTAGCTCTCTCTAACAATTTCTGTTCCCTCACTACCCTTTAACCCTTTGCACTACTGCCTTCTTCTGGGTTGTCATATGGAATGAATATGATCCAAATGCATTGTATGTAATTCTCAAAGAACTAATAAAAACAGAAAAAGACAATATCCATTGCAACAAATCATACACAAAAGGGAATTCTATACTCAGTGAAGAGCAGCTTTTTTTGTGAGGAAAGGAATAAAGATATTTCAGAATACTAAAAACTATGTGAAACTGTGATCTGTGTAATTATACTAAAAAATGACTGATGAACAGGATTATTCCATCAGAAAGCAATAATCAAATCATAGACCTTGGAAAAGCACGGAAAGTGGAGTAACAAAAATAGTGGCGAAGAAAAGCAAGTTTCCACCGCTTTGTTTTTTTTTAAGTCATCTTGGAAATTGAAACAAAATTACAACCTTGTTTCTTGTAGTTCAGAATGGTACTAGAACAAATGGGATATTTTTAAATTGGAATGATTTAATAATTTTGTAAGTGAGAGAACATGAAGGGATGTAATTTTCTATACTTCATGGAGACGGGTAAAATGATTATACAAGTAGACAGTAATGAGTATATCCAATCCAACACTCAGAGGAACTACTGAAAAGCCATGGAGAGATACTTTGAAATGCAGTATATTTACATAAAAAAATCCGAAAAATATTCAAAAGATCCATGGGAAAGCAGGAATAGAACAACATGGAAATGAAAAAGAGGAACATATTCTACAAAATAAATACATAAGTAAACAAAGATTTATGCATCATTATAAGAACTACTACAGTGATTATAAATCATTTAAATGTACAACTTGCAGAGTTTAGTAGTTAATATTAACATTGACTCAGTAATCTACTGTATATAAGAAACTCTCTTGAGCTATGATGATATCGACAATTTGAAACTAAAGTGAGAGATGTATGGTAAAAAACGGAAATGTAAATGCTAACATATAAAACAAAATCTGTAATAAAGAAAAAAAAAACTATAAAGCTTTTTCTAATAGGGAAATATGTACAAAAGAGAAGAGATATAAAATATATGAAGCATAGAATAGTGGACAACTTCCGAATTACAGTTGAAGATTTTAATACCCTTTTAACAACGGATAGAATAAGTTGGCAGAAAAGTCATCAACTCTGCAGAAGAATTCAACCATGTCACCAACAATCAAGACCTCATCAATGTTCAGATATAAGTCATTTAATGCCATAGAACATGCATTATGTTTGTCTCATGGACCACATACCCCAATATATCAGCTCCTGTACAATAAAAAGAGCTGAAGCACTTCTAAGGTTGGAATACAGTCTCTGCTGAAATCAAATCAGAAGTCAGTAGCAGGAAAGTCCGCAAAGTTTTAAGTAATCCATGGGTAGAAGAAGTTTTAAAGTAATAAAAATAAAATATATCATAGAAAAATGTGGGGTTACAGTTAAAGCAGTATCGAGAAGAAAATTTGTAGTACTTAATGCATACATTGGAGGTGAGATGTGAATTAATTACGCTCCTGTCTAAATGGTTCAGTGAAAAAGGAGAACAACAACAACAAAAACTGAGTATCAATGGACTCGGGGAAGGGCATGGGAGGAGAAGAAGGAGGGAGTGCAAGATTGTGAGGGGACTAGGGAGGGGCTACACCTGGGATACAAAGTGAAAAATTGTAATAAATAAAAAATTAAAAAGACTAAAAACTGAATAAAGTTAAAGGCCGAATGTCAGTGAATCCTAGAAACAAAAATGGAAGGAAAAACAATAGAAAAGTTAATTTAAAGAAGTTAGATCTTCAAGATCAATATGATTGATTAAAACTGACAAAGAGAAACAATACACAAAATATTCACACTAAGGATAAAACTGAACATTGACATAGATCCTGCATACTATACAAACACAGAAAAATGTAAGTTATTATACATAAAAAGTAGCAGCTGTGATGAGATGAAATAGAAAGTCTTCAGAAAATCTAAGTGCCACATGTTCCAGCAACCAAGATGCCTGTACATAGTGCACTGTAGTTATGACAAAAACTGAATTTATAATTTAAAAGCCAAGAAATATCTAGGTCTAGATGTTTATAAAAAAACCATAAATTGTTCAGAGGAATTTACAATACTGTACACAATTCATCTTGAATAGCAACGTTGCTTTTGCTTCTATTTCCACCTGCAAAAGGAAGTGGTTATTAGGTGATCATTCAGGAATTTTCCTTTCTTTCCTTATTTTTATTTCCAAAATATTCTTTATTTAGCATTTGTTTTTATTTAGGCCAGATTACCCTAAAATAACCCTAAAATTGATTAAATTTGAAGGTAACTTTCTTTTTTAAAATTAATTTCTTTTTATTTTTGAATTTTATTTTTTTTTATCAGTTACATTTTATTAACTCTGTATCCCAGCCGTGTCCTGATCCCTCATTCCCTCCCAGTCCCTCCCTCCCTCCCTCATCTCCACCTTGCCCCTTTCCAAGTCCACTGATTGGGGGGACCTCCTCCCCATTCATCTGATCCTGTTTTATCAGGTATCTTCAGGACTGGCTGCAAAGCCCTCCTCTGTGGCCTAATAGGACTGCTCCTCCCTTGGGGGGTAGAGAGGCCAAAGAGCAAGTCATTGAGTTCCTGTTAGAAATAGTCCTTGTTCCCCTCACTTTGGGAAACCAATTGGTTACTGAGCTACCACAGGCTACATCTGAGCGGAGGTTCTAGGTTATATCCATACATGGACCTTGGTTGAATGTCAGTCTCAGAAAAGACCCTGTGCCCAGATATATTTGGTCCTTGTGGAGCTCCTATCCTTTCCCCATCAGACTAACTCCCCTTCTTTCTTATGATTCCCTGTACTCTGCCAAAGGTTTGGTCATGAGTCTTTGCTTTGAAAACACTGCTAGTTAGAGTCTTTCAGATGCGCTCAGTAGACTCCTGTCATACATTCAATGCACATCCCATCTGTCTTTCTAAACTAGGATTGATCATCTTACCCCATGTCCACTCTCTTCATTATCTTTTTTAGGTGTATAGATTTCATTATGTTTATCATATCTTATAGGTCTATATAAGTGAGTATATACCATGCTTCTCCTTCTGGGATATTACACTCAGAATGATCTTTTCTAGATCCCACCATTTGCCTGCAAATTTCATGATTTCCTCCTTTTTGATTGCTGAGTAATATTCCATTGTGTAAAAATACCACAAATTCTGTATCCATTCCTCTGTTGATGGACATCTGGGTTGTTTCCAGGTTCTGGCTATTACAAATAAAGCTGCTATAAACATGGTTGAGCAAGTATCCCTTTTGTGTACTTGAGCAAAGTTTGGGTATATACCTAGCAGTGGTATAGCTGGGTCTTGAGGAAGCACTATTCATAGTTGTCTGAGAAAGCGCCAGATAGATTTCCAGAGTGGTTGTACCAGTTTTCATTCCCACCAGCAGTGGAGGAGGGTTCCAGTTTCTCCACAACCTCTCCAGCATGTGTTGTCACTTGAGTTTTTCATCTTGGCCATTCTGATGGGTGTAAGGTGATATCTCAGGGTCGTTTTGATTTGCATTTCCCTGATGGCTAATGAGGTTGAGCATTTCTTTAAGTGTTTCTCTGCCATTCGATATTCCTCGAGAATTCTCTGTTTAGCTCTGTTCCCCATTTTTTAAGTGGATTACTTGGTTTGCTGCTTTTCAGCTTCTTTGGATCTTTGTATATACTGGATATTAGTCATCTGTCAGATAAGGATTCTTTCCCAATCTGTAGGCATTCGTTTTGTTTTGATGACGGTATCCTTTGCTTTACAGAAGCTTTTCAGTTTAATGAGGTCCCATTTATTGATTGTTGCTCTTAGAGCCTGTGCTGTTGGTGTTCTGCTCAGGAAGTTGTCTCCTGTGCCAATGAGTTCTAGGTTGTTCACCACTTTTTCTTCTAACAGATTTAGAGTATCTGGTTTTATGCTGAGGTCTTTTATCCACTTGGACTTTAGTTTTGTGCAGGGTGATAAATATGGATCTATTTTCATTTTTCTGCATGTGGACATCCAGTTGGACCAGCACCCTTTTTTGAAGATGCTGTCTTTTTTCCATTGAATAGTTTTGGCTTCTTTGTCAAAAATCGAGTATTCATAGGTGTGTGGGATTATTTCTGGGTCTTCTATTTGGTTCCATTGATCCTCCTTTCTGTTTTTATGCCAATACCATGCAGTTTTTATTACTGTTGCTCCATAGTATAACTTGAGATCAGGGATGGAGATACCTCCAGATGATCTGTTGTTGTACAGGATTGTTTTGGAGATTCTCGGTGTTTTGTTTTTCTATATGAAGCTGAGAATCTTTCTTTAAAGGTCTATAAAGAATTGATTTGGTATTTTGATGGGAATTGCATTGAATCTGTAGATTGCTTTTGGCAGGATGGCCATTTTCACAATGTTAATCCTACCAATCCATGAGCATGGGAGATCTTTCCATCTTCTGATATCTTCTTCAATTTCTTTCTTCAGAGACTTGAAGTTTTTCTCAAACAGTTCTTTCACTTGCTTGGTTAGTGTCACCCCAAGGTACTTTATGTTATTAGTGGCTATTGTGAAGGGTGTTGTTTCCCTAATTTCTTTCTCAGCCCTTTTGTCTTTGGTATACAGGAGGGCTTCTGATTTTTTTGAGTTGATTTTGTATCCTGCCAATTTATTGAAGGTGTTTATCAGCTGGAGGAGTTCTCTGGTTGAATTTTGGGGGTCACTCATATATACTATCATATCATCTGCAAATAATGACACTTTGACCTCTTCCTTTCCGATTTGTATCCCCTTGATCTCCTTTAGTTGTCTTATTACTCTGGCTAGGACTTCAAGTACTATGTTGAAGAGGTATGGAGAGAGTGGGCAGCCTTGTCTTGTCCCTGATTTCAGTGGGATTGATTTAAGTTTCTCTCCATTGAGTTTGATATTGGCAATAGGCTTGCTGTATATTGCCTTTACTATGTTTAGATATGTGCTTTGTATCCCTGATCTCTCCAAGACTTTAAACATGAAAGGGTGTTGGAATTTTTCAAATGCTTGCATCTAAGGAGATGATCATGTGGTTTTTCTCTTTCAGTTTTTTTTTATGTGGTGGATTACATTGATGGGTTTCCATATGTTGAACCACCCTTGAATGCCTGGGATGAAGCCTACTTGGTCGTGCTGGATGATATCTTTGATGTGTTCTTGGATTCAGTTTGCAAGTATTTTATTGAGTATTTTTCTGTCAATGTTCATAAGAGAGATAGGTCTGAAGTTCTCTTTTATTGTTGGGTCTTTGTGTGGTTTAGGTATCAGGGTGACTGTTGCTTCATAGAATGAGTTTGGTAATGTACTTTCTGTTTCTATTTTGTGGAATAGTTTGAGGAGAATTGGTGCTAGCACTTCTTTGAAGGTCTGGTAGAATTCCACGCTGAAACCATCTGGCCCAGGGCATTTTTGGAGGGGAGACTGTGCATGTCTGCTTCCCTATTTGTTTCCTTGGGGGATATAAGGCTATTCAGTCTTTCTACCTGATCTTGACTTAATGTTGGAAGATGGAATCTATCAAGAAAATTGTCCATTTCATTTAGGTTTTCAAATTTTGTGGCATATAGGCTTTTGTAGTATGACCTAATGATTGTTTGAATTTCCTCAGTGTCTGTAGTTATGTCACCCTTTTCATCTCTGATTTTGTTGATTTGGATAGATTCTCTCTGCTTTTTAGTTAGATTGGCTAAGGGTTTGTCTATCTTGTTGATTTTCTCAAAGAACCAGCTTTTTGTTTCATTGATTCTTTGAATAGTTTTATTTGTTTCTAATTGATTGATTTCAGCCCTGAGTTTGATTATTTCCAGCTGTCTGCTCCTCTTGGGTGTATCTGCTTCTTTTTTTTCTAGGGTTTTCAGTTGGGCCATTAAGTTGTTTGTGTGTGATGTTATGAATTTCTTCTTGCAGGCACTTAGTGCTGCAAATTTTCCCCTGAGCACTGCTTTCAATGTGTCCCATAAATTTGGGTATGTTGCGCCTTCCTTTTCATTGAATTCTAGGAAGTCTTTAATTTCTTTCTTTATTTCTTCCTTAACACAGCTGTCATTGAGTAACATGTTGTTCAGTTTCCATGTGCATGTCGGCTTTTTGTTATTTCTGTTGTTGTTGAGGTCCAGCTTTAGTCCATGGTGGTCAGATAGAATACAAGGGATTATTTCAATCTTTTTGTATCTGTTGAGGCTTGCTTTATGACCAACTATATGGTCTAATTTGGAGAAGGTTCCATGTGGTGCTGAAAAGAAGGTATACTCTTTTGAGTTTGGATGAAAAGATCTATAGAAGTCTATTAGGTCCATTTGATTTAGGGTCTCTGTAAGTGTTTTTATTTCCCTATTTGTTTTCTGTCTAGTTGATATGTCCCTTGGTGAGAGTGGAGTGTTGAAGTCTCCCACTACTAGGGTATTAGGATCAATGTGTGATTTAAGCTTTAATATTGTTTCATTTACGAATGTAGGTGCTCTTGTATTTGGGGCATAGATATTCAAAATTGTGATGTCCTCTTGGTGGATTTTTCCTTTGATGAGAATATAGTGGCCCTCCTTATCTTTTTTGATTAACTTGGGTTGAAAGTCTATTTTATTAGATATTAGGATGGCTACTCCAGCTTGTTTTCTGGTACCATTTGTGTGAAAAACATTTTTCCAGACCTTTACTCTGAGGTAGTGTTTATCTTTGTTGCATAGGTGTGTTTCTTGGATGCAACAGAATGTTGGATCCTGTTTCAGCAACCATTCTGTTAGTCTGTGTCTTTTTATTCGGGAGTTGAGTCTGTTGTTGTTGATAGAAACTAGTGACCAACAATTGTTACTTACTTTAGATGAGGGGTTGATGGTGTCACTGAGTTTCTTTGCTTGTATTCTTTTGTTTTTTTTGTTGTGTAGTTATCTATTTCTTCTCTTTCCTTTGATGTAGTTGTTTTCTTTGGTTTGGAGTTTCCCTCCTAGTAACTTCTGTAGAGCTGGTTTACTATGTAGATATTGTTTAAATTAGGTTTTGTCTTGGAATATTTTGAATTCTCCGTCTATGTTGATTGAAAGTTTTGCTGGGTATAGTAGTCTGGGTCCCTTAAGGACTGTGTGATTTCTGTCCAGACCCTTCTGGCTTTCATAGTTTCTGTTGAGAAATCTGGTGTGATTGTGATAGGTCTACATTCATATGTTACTTGGCCTTTTTCCCTTGCTGCTTTTAGAAATTTTTTTTGTTCTGTAGGTTCAGTGTTTTAACTATGATGTGACGTGAAGAATTTCTATACTGGTCTAGTCTACTTGGTGTTCTGTAGGCCTCTTGTATGATTATGGCCATCTCCTTCTTTAAGTTGGGAAAGTTTTCTTGAAAATATTTTCCGGACCTTTGAGCCTGATGTCTTCTTTTTCTTCTACTCCTATTATTCTTAGGTTTTGTCTTTTCATGGTGCCCTTCATTTCTTGGATGTTTTGTGGTTGGAACTTTTCTGATTTTATTTTTTCTTTGAGAGATGTGTCAATTTCCGCAAGTGTATGTTCGGCTCGTGAGATTCTTTCTTCCATCTCTTGTATTCTGTTGGTGATGCTTACCTTTGTAGTTCCTGATCTTTTCTCTGTGTTCTCTAGCTCCTGGTTTTTCTCTATTTGTGTTTTCTTTATTGATTCTAATTCTGTTTTCATGTCTTGCACCATTTCCTTCATCTGTTTGAAGGTGGAGTCCTGCTTTTCAATGACAGCTTCTATTTTTTTGTCCGTTTCCTCTGTATGTAACACTAATTGTGCTTCTACTTCTTTGGATATACTTTCTTGTATTTCTATGAGAGCTTTGTTTATTTCTTCTTTATTTGCCTTCATTTGTGTGGCCATTTCTTTGAGAGCTTTGTGCAGTTCTTCTTTGTTTGCCTCAATTTTCATGGTCATTTCTCTGAGAGCACGATTTGTTTCCTCTTGGTTAGTCTCGATTTCTTTGGCTATTTCTCTGAGGGCTTTGTTCATTTCATCTTTATGGGCCTCTAATAGCTGGAGAAACATAGTTTTGAGGTCGTTTTCTTGTATAACTAGTAAATTGAAATGTCCATTGTTTTGTGGGGTTGCTGGTGAGGTCATTATGTCCTGATTTTTGTTGGGAGTGTTCTTACGTCTGCCTCTAGCCATCTGGTTATTTATAATCTTCACTGTTTGTTCCTCGAGATTGTAGTTTGGGCTATAATTATCTCTTTCTGTTTTCTGGACTGTTTTTTCAGGAAGATGAGAGAGGTTCACTGGTTTGGGAGTGTGCACTGTGGTTTCAGTTTTGCCTAAGTAAGGAATGTTATGCTGGCGCTATTTGCGTGTGCTTTTTAGCGGGCGCAGTGTGCATGCGTGGATTTTCTGACTATTGCTGTGGCCTGCCGGCCACTATTACACAGTTCTGTCTAAGATCCAGGGATTGTTTGCCTGGATTACACTGGTGGACCTGCAAGGCAGAGACTTCAACGTTGAGGTCGCTATCCCAAGAATCCCTATGATGCCCACACTAGGGGTGTGGGTGGCAGGTATCTCGTCTGGTTGCTTCTGTGGAGAGGCCCTGGGTCTGGGGCAAACTCCCCCTAGAAGGCTCACTCACTCTCTTACAGGACCAGTTGGAATGTACAGGGGTTCCCCTTGCTCTCAACTCTCTGATTTGGTCCTCCTGTGGGAAGTGCGCGGGTAGGCTAACAGTCAGCTCTGTGACACTGTGGCCGCAGGACTCAGTGTCCACCTTTCCTGTGTGCTGCCTCTCTGTCCTTTCCCTTTGCCAGGAGGGGTTATGTTGACTGGTCCCGGGGTGGCACGGGAAAGAGTTAGGTTGAGTGTTCTCATTCCCAGATCCCGGGCCCAGATTTCTTTGCCAGAAGCAGCCTGGTGGTAGAACCTATGTTTGCTGATCCCGAGAGAGTACCAGGTAGGGTTGAGTGTCCTCAGATCCAGAGCCGGGGTTTCTCTGCTAGGGGCCGCTGGGTGAGCTGGAGAGAGGTTACAATATCCTTGGCAGACTTTCTCTCTGTCCTTCCCCTCTGACCTTCCCCTCCACTAGGGCAAGCTTATGGAGGTGCTCTCAGGGAGTGCCAGAAGGGGTTGGGTCTTCTCAGTCTGATCCTGAGCCAGGGTTTCTCTACCTGGGGCTGGAGGGGGGGGGAGGATTCTGGTGATAGACCTTGCTGCTAGACCTTACTGTGCTGGACCCAGGAGAATCTCAGGACGTGTAGAATGACCACAGTCCCAGATCCCAATCTGAAGTTTGTTTGCTAGGAGCCGCTGGCAGCACTGGAGTTCCGGCACTTTGAAGTCGCTGTATGCCTTTTTATCCTTCTGCTCCGCTGTGGCAGGGTTATAGCAGCGTTTGGGGGAATGCCGAAAGGATTGGGTTTTCTCAGCCCCGATTTCGGGTTGGGGTACAGACAATGTGGTCTGTGGCAGATTCTGCTGGACGCCCCCTGCCTCCTCCCAAGAGGGAGTAGGGAATTTTGAGCTGGGTGTGCAGCTCTCCACGAGGCGGGAGCTCAGTTGTGATGGTGGCAGGTACCCGTGGTCAGTGAGACCTTCCAGGGAAAGACTGGGTATCCCGTGATCAGACTGGCAACTTTGCTTCCCCGTGGGGATTTTTTTTGCGACTGGAACTCCCAGTCTCTGGCACCCCTGTGCTCACCAATCAGCCTGGGAAAGTGATCGGGACATGCAGGCTTGTGGCACCAGCCGGGAGACCCAAAGCCCAAGTTAATCCCGGTTCTCTTCCGGGTTCTGGTTGTGTGGCCCGAGAGTGGACCCTACTGATTCCCACGCCGTGGGAGCCTCTCCTCACCTGGGAAACACGATTGCTGTAGTTTTAGGGCCCAGAGTTCAGTCTCCTGGTCGCTACACGGAGAGTGCTGTCCTGCTTCTCAGACACAGTGTTCTCCTGGCGCCGCCATCTTGGCCCCCCTGAAATTAATTTCAAATCCTACCCTCCCCTCTTCTCCTCCCATGCCCTTCCAAAGTCTACTGATAGGGGAGGTCCTCCTTCTCTCCATCTGACCCTAGCCTATTAGGTCTCACCAGGACTGGCTGAACTGTCTTTCTCTGTGAACTGGTAAGGTTGCTCCTCTATCAGGGGGAGGTGATCAAAGAGCAGGCCAATCAGTTGTCAGAGACAGTCCCAGTTCCCATTACTAGGGTACCCACTTGGACACTGAGCTGCCATGGACTACATTTGTGCAGAGGTTCTAAGTTATCTCCATGTATAGTCCTTGGTTGGGGTATCAGTTGCAGAAAAGACCCCTGTGCCTAGATTTCTTGGTTTTGTTACTCTCCCTGTGGCGCTCCTGTCCCCTCCAGGTTTTTTATCTCCCCCTTCTTTTATAAGATCCCTTCTGCATTCTGCCCAAAGTTTGGCTATGAATCTCAGTGTCTGCTTTTATATCCAAGTAGGGAGAGTCTTTCAGAGGCCCTCTAAGGTAGCATCCTGTCCTATTACCTGTTTTCTCTCTCTTTGATGTCCATCCCATTTGCCTTTTTGAATTGGGATTGATCATCTTACCCAAGGTCCTCCTTCTTACTTAGCTTCTTTAGGTGTACAGCTTTTAGTATATTTTCTCTATATTATATGTCTAATATCCACTTAGAAGTGAGTAAATACCCTGTGTGTCTTTCTCCTTCTGGGACACCTCACTCAGGATGATCTTATCTAGTTCCATACATTTGCCTGCAAATTTCTTGATTTTCCTTGTTTTTAATTGCTCAGTAGTATTCCATTGTGTAAACGTACCACAATTTTTGTATCCGTTCCTCCTCTGAGGGTCATCTGGGTTGTTTCCAGATTCTGGCTATTACAAATAAAGTTCCTAAGTGGTTGGCTGTACTGCAGTGAGGAAAGTTGGAAGTCTTTGCTAAATGAGCTTTTAGAAGACTGCCAAGGAGATGGATGCAATTGGTAAATACTGGCCAAGGTGTTGGGCCTTATCCCCTATGGGTTACAGGGAGTTTTCATGTTGACTGACCTGCTTTACATCCTCAAAATTTTAGTCTTGTATTACAGTACATCAATATAATCTAAATTCCTAGTGGATTTTTGCAGCAAACTGAAATTTCAGATGCTATTTAGAGCAATACCCAAAAATAGAAACTACATTATAAGTAACAGTTTCTTAACTGAGGAGTCATCCAACTCACCTTTTTGAGAGTAAAGTGCCTCCAAGCCTATGTAAGGTATTTGTTAGATACAACTTTTCTCAAAATTTCACCAACTAGAGGATAGTAGATTTTTGTCTGTGTAAAAATGAGATACCTAACTTTTGTGGATATTTTGAATGAAGCCAACATATCTAAAGCTTAAAATCTAGCAATCACATGTAGAGAAAAGATAATTTGTTAGTGTTTCTGGGGATTGGTTATCTCAATGCAGGTGATTGTTTCTAGCTTCATTCATTTACCTACAAATTTTGATTTGAACAGCTGAATAATAACCCTTTGTATAAGTATAACACATTTTTATTAGGCATTAACTAATGGATATCTATGTTGTTTCTAATTTCTTGCTGCTGTGAATAGAGCATCAATTAACACAATGAGCAGGTATCTCTGTAGTAAATTGTAGAGTCCTATGGGTACATTCTCAATAGTGGGACAGAAAGGTCTTATGATAGCTCAATTTTCAGCTTTCTGACAAGAGTATTTTAAAAACAATTTAAAATCTTTTTTTTGTGATTTTTCTTAATGCTACTCTTTCTTTTCTTATATACATAAAAAAAGACTGAAATTTTGATTGAATAAAAAAACTTTAAAGATATTTTATTATTTGTCCTACTTTGTATGCCTTTTAGATTTTGGAATACATTTTCAATAATACCCAGTGTTATTTAACTTCTTGCTTACAGAGTGTTAAGCCAATTGTATCTATTCTGGGGCATGTTTATCAAAAGACTCAATTGTATTTTTAATTGAATTTCTTTAGTTATTTTTGATATGTATAAAATGACCTTCAGGGGAAGCCAAGATGGCGGCGCCGAGAGAGCACTGTGTCTGAGAAGCAGGACAGCACTCTCCGTGCAGTGACCAGGAGACTGAACTCTGGGCCCTAAAACTACAGCAATCGTGTTTCCCAGGTGAGGGGAGGCTCCCACGGCGTGGGAATCAGTCGGGTCCACTCTCGTCTGCCCAGCCAGAACCCAGAAGAAATCCTGGGTAATGAGGACTTTGGGTCTCCGGGTTGGGGCTGCAAGCCTGTGTGTCCCCATCACTTTCCCAGGCTGATTGGTGGGCACAAGGGTGCCTGAGACTGGGAGTCCCAGTCGCAAGAAAACCCCATGGGGAAGCAAAGTTGCCAGTCTGATCACGGGTCACCCAGTCTTTCCCTGGAAGGTCTCATGGACCTCGGGTACCCACCGCCATTGCAACTGAGCTCTTTGATCACCTCCCCCTGAGGGGGGAGCAGCCTTACCAGGCCACAGTAGAGGACAATGCAGCCACTTTTGATGTGAACTGATAGACTAAAATCAGAAAGGAGAGGAGAACCTCCCCTATCAGTGGACTTGGAGAGTGGCATGCATGCAGAAAGGGGAGGGAGGGTGGGATCGGGAGGGGAGGAGAGAAGGGCTTATGGGGGGATACAAAATGAATAAAGTGTAATTGATAATAAAAAAAGAAAAAAAATGACTTTTACTACTTTATTTCTAGAGCTGGGGACTGAACCCAGACCTTGCACTTGCTAGGCAAGGGTTCTACCCTTGACCTAAGTCCCCAACCCATCCAACTTTCTTTCTTTTTTTTAAGTATCCAGCATATTTTCAGGAGCAGATCAGATTGAAATACTAGAAAAAAATCTATCGTTTAAAAGGTTTGCTTTTTTTATAAAGAGACTTTAATAATATGCTCTTTTTCCAGCTAAGAGGGAATGATTACAGAAGAGCTGATTTTTAAAATTCTGTTATTCATTCCCAGTATACTTTTAATTAAAATAAAACTGAGCTGGACTAATAAAGTAAGACTAAGCAATTTTAAGACAGGCTTCGATGTTGTTTGAAGATAATTTCACTAAGTAAAAAAAGAAATAAAGTTTGAGATAATTGTTAGGAAAACAAGATATACCATATATAAGACATATTATCATCACTTGGTAAAATGAACCATATATGTTTAGAACTAAAGCAAATTGTAAATTAAATTAATAAATGCATCTAAAAATCTTGAAAAAAAATAAAATGACCTGCAGATTTAAATTCTGATGTCTGATGAGCCACAGACTATATTCATTATATATATATTCTTTGTATAATTTAACTTATATTTAAATGCATAAATTCTATTATATTATGTATTAACACATAGAATACATTTATATATACTAATATCTATTATATATATGATATATAATAGATATTTTAGAATATTCTAAAATATGTATCTGTATTCTAACATTTATATACCAATGACAATATGTTTGGAGTAAAATGTAGCATTTCAATAGAGTAAAGTCTCTGAAGGAGCATTGTGAATAACATTATTTCCCCATTTCGCTTAATGTGTTTCCATAAAGTGTAACAGTGGGACAAAAATGTTGATGAAACACAAATAAACTTTTAAAGTTTCCAGTGACTAATTTAACACAGTTTGCTTTGTATTTGCACATACAGATTTTGTTATTTATAATTAATTTTGCTAGTCATGTGTTTGTAGCTTTCTGAATCCCTCTATATCATTCTGCCTTGTTGCAAATTATCATTGCATTTGACCTCACCCAGTCTGGCATTCAGGTCTGACAAGGGTAGATATTACAGTTTTTTTTTTTTAAGTAACAAATACAGAGAGACACATGTGGAGACTTGCTACCTCAGGGCACCTGCTGCCTGCCCAGAGCTCCCCAGCACAGAAAGAAGTTCCACAGCTAGGCTGTGGCTATTACCTTGAGAACAACTGTTTTCTTACTCTTCATGTAAAAA
The DNA here is from genome assembly GCF_030254825.1 of Meriones unguiculatus. NCBI lineage: Eukaryota > Metazoa > Chordata > Mammalia > Rodentia > Muridae > Meriones > Meriones unguiculatus. The sequence continues at coordinate 53,031,567 of NC_083352.1, read as the reverse complement.
AAAAAAATTAAAAATGTCCCATTTTATATACATATTTTATAGACAAGAAAATAGTGAGTTTATCATTGTTTTGATAATGACCCCAAAAGTTGCGTTCAATTGTTTTTTTATAATTTTTAATTTTTTATATTAATCACGTTATTTACTTTGTATCCCATCTGCAGTCCCCTCCCTCATTCCCTCCCAGTCCTACCCTCCCTCCCTCATCTCCTCCCACCCCCTTTCCAAGTCCACTGATAGTGGAGGTCCTCCTCCCCTTCCATCTGACCCTAGCTTAGATATCTTATCAGATTTCTTCAGAACTGGCTGCAATGTCCTCCTCTATGGCCTAGCAAGGCTGCTCCTCCCTTGGTGGTGGATGGGAGGTCAAAGAGCCAGCCATTGAGTTTATGTCAGAAATAGTCCTGTTCTCTTACTAGGATATCCACTTGGATACTGAGCTACCATGGGCTAAATCTGAACAGGGGTTCTAGGTTATATCCATACATGCTCTTTGGTTGGAGAAACAGTCTCCAAAATAAATTTATTTATTTTTATTAATTACAGTTTATTAACTTTGTATCTACCCATAAGGCCCTACTTTCTCCACTCCTGGTCCCATCCTCCATCTCCCTTCTTCACTCATGCCCCTCCTCAAGTCCACTGATAGGGGCGGTCCTCCTCTCCTTCCTTCTGATCTTAGTCTATCAGATCACATCAGGACTGGCTGCATTCTCATCTTCTGTGGCCTGGTAAGGCTGCTCTCCCCTCAGGGGGAGGTGATCAAATAACACACCAATCAGATTATGTCACAGGCAGTCCCTCTTCCCAATACTATGTAACCCACTTGGACGCTAAGCTGCCATGGACTACATCTGTGCAGGGGTTCTAGGTTATCTCCATGCCTGGTACTTGGTTGGAGTATGAGTCTCTGGGAAGACACCTGTGTTCAAATTTTCTGGTTCTGTTGCTCTCCTTGTGGGGTTCCTGTCCTCTCCAGATATTACCATTTACCACTTCTTACATAAGATTCCCTGCACGTTGCCCAACAGTTGGCCATAAGTCTCAGTGTCTGCTTTGACAGTCTGCAGGGCAGAGCCTTTCAGAGGCCCTCTGTGGCAGGTTCCTAGGTTGTTTCCTGTTTTCTTCTTCTTCTGTTTCCATCCCCTTTGTCTTTCAGGATGGGGATTAAGCATTTTAGTCTGGGTCCTATCTCTTGATTAGTTTCTTTAGATGTACAGGTTTTAGTAGGTTTATCCTATTCTTTATGTATACATGAGTGAGTATATACCGTGTGTGTCTTTCTGCTTCTGGGACAGCTCACTCAGGATGATCCTTTCCAGGTCCCACCATTTACCTGCAAATTTCATGATTTCCTTATTTTTCATTGCAGAGTAATACTCCATTGTGTAGATGTACCACAATTTCTCTCCATTCATTTTGATGTTGGCTATAGGCTTGCTGTATATCACCTTTACTACGTTTAGATATGTGCTTTGTATCCCTGATCTCTCCAATACTTTAAACATGAATGGATATTGTATTTTGTCAACTGCTTTTTCAGCATCTAGGGAGATTATCATGTGTGTTTTTTTTCTTTCAGTTTGTTAATATGGTGGATCACATTGATGGATTTCTGCATACTGAACCACCTCATTTGCAAGTATTTTGTTGAGTATTTTTGCATCAATGTTCATAAGGGAGATTGACCTGAAATTCTCTTTGTTGGGTCTTTGTGAGGTTTAGGTACCAAGGTGACTGTGGCTTCATAGAATGAGTTTGGTAATATTCTTTCTGTTTCTATTTAGTGGAATTGTTTGAAGAGAATTGGAGTTAGCTCTTCTTCGAAGGTCTGGTAGAATTCTGCGCTGAAACCATCAGGTCCTGGGCTTTTTTTGGATGGGAGACTTTCGATGACTGCTTCTATTTCTTTGGGGGATATAGGACTATTTAATTGATTTACCTGGTCTTGATTCAGCTTTGGTAAGTCGAATTGATCAAGAAAATTGATCGTTTCATTTAGATTTTCAAATTTTGTGGCATATAGACTTTTGAAGTAAGTCCTAATGATTGTTTGGATTTCCTCAGTGTCTGTAGTTATGTCTCCCTTTTCATTTCTGATTTTGTTGAGTTGGATGGTATCTCTCTGACTTTTAGTTAGCTTGTCTAAGGGTTTGTCTATTTTGTTGATTTTCTCAAAGAACCAGCTCTTAGTTTCATTGATTCTTTGAATTATTCTATTTGTTTCTAATTGATTGATTCCAGCCCTGAGTTTGATTATTTCCAGCTGTCTACTCCTTTTTGGTGTGTCTGCATCTTCATTTTCTAGTGTTTTTAAGTGAGCCATTAAGTTGCTTGAATGAGCTGTCTCGATTTTCTTCTTGAAGGCACTTAGTGCTATGAACTTTCCTCTTAGCACTGCCTTCATTGTGTCCCATAAGTTTGGGTATGTAGTGTCTTCATTTTCATTGAGTTCCAGGAAGGCTTTAATTTCTTTCTTAATTTCCTCCCTGACCCTGCTGTCATTTAGTAACAAGTTGTTCAGTTTCCATGTGTGTGTAGGCTTTTTGTTATTTCTGTTGTTGTGGTGGTGGTCCAGCTTTATTCCATGGTGATCAGACAGGATACAAGGGATTATTTCACTCTTCTTGTATCTGTTGAGGCTATCTTTGTGACCAACTATGTGGTCTGTTTTGGAGAAGGTTCCATGAGGTGCTGAGAGGAAGGTAAAGTCTTTTGTGTTTGGGTATGAGGTTTTGTAAATATCTGTTAGGTTCATTTGATTCATGACCTCTGTCAGAGACATTGTTTCTTTGTTTAATTTCTGTTTTGTTGACCTGTCCCTTGTGGAGAGTGGGGTGTTGAAGTCTCCCACTTTTAATATGTGGGGATATATGTGTGGTTTAAGTTTTATCAATGTTTCTTTTTTTTTGAATTTTATTTTTTTCTTATCAGTTACATTTTATTAACTCTGTATCCCAGCCGTGTCCCGATCCCTCAATGTTTCTTTTACAAATGTGGGTACCCTTGTTTTGGGGGCATAGATGTTCAGGATTGTGATGTCTTCCTGGTGGAATTTTCCTTTGATGTGTATGAAGTGTCCTTCCCCATCTCTTTTGATTAATTTCGGTTGAAAGTCTATTTTATCAGATATTAGAATGGCTACTCCTGCTTGCTTCTCGTGTCCATTTGCTTGGAAAGTTGTCTTCCCACCATTTACCCTCTGTTAATGTCTATGTTTGTGACTTAGGTGTGTTTCTTGTATGCAACAGATTGCTGGGTTTTGTTTATGCACCCATTCTGTTAGTCTGTGTCTTTTTATTGGGGAGTTGAGTCCATTGATGTTGAGAGAGATTAATGTGGCTGTTAGATCCTTTCATTTTGATATTGCCTGTGGTCATAAGGTTGTGTGCTTGGTTTCTTTTTGTTTTGCTGTAGTGAGGTTAATTATTTTCTGTGTTTTCTTGAAAGTAGCTAGTTTTCTTGGGTTGTATTTTTCCTTCTAGTGTCTTCTGTAACGCTGGATTTGTGTGTAGGTATTGTTGAAATTTGTTTTTGTCATTGAATATCTTGTTTTCTCCGTCTATAAGGACTGAGAATTTTGCGGGGTATAGTAGTCTAGGCTGACATCTTTGTTCTCTTAGGGTCTGCATGATATCCGTCCAGGCCCTTCTGGCTTTCATAGTCTGTGTTGAAAAGCCAGGTGTGATTCTAATGGGTTTGCCATTATATGTTACTTGGCCTTTTTCTCTTGCAGCTTTTAGTCTTTTTTCTTTGTTCTGTATTCTTACTCTTTTGATTTTTATGTGGCGAGAGTATTTTCTTTTCTGGTCTAATTTATTGGGTGTTCTGTGGCCTCTTGTACTCTTATTCGCTTCTCCTTTAAGTTGGGGAAATTTTCTTCAATGATTTTTTGAAAATATTTTCTGGGCCTTGGAGGAGGGAATCTTCTTTTTCTTCTATTCCTATTATTCTTAACTTTTTCTCTTTGTATGTTGTCTTGAATTTCTTGAATGGTCTGTGTCAGGAATCTTTTAGATTTAAAATTTTCTTTGACAGATATATCTATTTCTTCCATTGTATCTTCCACACCTGAGATTCTTTCTTCCATCTCTTGTAGTCTATTGGTTATGCTAACATCTGTAGTTCCTGTTTTCTTCCCTAAGTTCTTTCTCTCCACAATTTCCTCCATTTGTATTTTCTTTATTTTTTCCAATTTTATCTTCAGATCTTGAGCCGTTTTGTTTATTTCCTTCACCTGTCTGACTGTATTTTCCTATTTTTCCATCAATTCTTTCAGTTGTTTGTTTGAATAATCATCTGTTTCTTTTATTTCTTTCAGTGATTTAAGCATTTCCTTTCTAAAGGCCACAAACTGTTTGGCTGCAACTTCCTGTATTTTTTTACGGATGGCAATAATGTGTTTGAGTTTATCTTCCTCTAGGTCTTTCTGTATTTTATTTGTTTCCTCTGTTATCCTCTTCATGAGCATAGTTGTTAGGTCATCTTCTTGGATTTCAGTTATGCTGGGGTGTCCAGGGCTACTTGCCCCTGGATAACTGGGTTCTGGAGATGCCATATTGCTCTGTCTTTTGTTGGTTGAGCTTTTATGCTGGCCTCTACCCACTGGGCTATCTTAGTTTCTGATGGTTTCTGGGGATCTTCTGGTGGAGAGAATCCCCTTGGCAGGAAGATGGTTTTTCCTGAGGGAAGCCTACTCAGCTTTTTGGGTATAGTCACTGGATGGCTGGTGTTTTTCAGGGATTGCCACTGCTTACCTCAGGGATAGAGACCTGAGTGGTAGCTGTGGTCCTTGTTAGTTGAGAGGGTTCTCCTCTTGTCCCGGGGAAGTCCTGAAGACAGCTGCCCTGTTTCTGGGTTTCTTGCTGTAGATTTAGTGATCTGCTGCTGTAACCTGTGTGTCTCCTGGTTTGGTCAGTTTTGTTAGGGATAACTGGTTGCCCCTTGGAGCTGTATCTGGTGGTTGATCTCAGGGATTCTGGGCTTTGTAGGTCTGAGGTTGTGGCTCTATGTCCCAGTACCCAAACGGAAATCTGTGGCGGTTGGGTACCACTCTCCTGGTAACAGCAGGCTATCTGGTGCACAGCAGGTCCCTGGGTTGGGCAGGTCTGTGAGACCTAGTCCAGGGATATACTGGGTGCCTAAGTCAGTCCCCTTTGCTCTGTTCCCTGTGAGGATTTCTCCCGACAGTGACTCCCCATCTCTGTTGCCCTGGGGCACACAGCTGGAGAGCTGGAGCACAGCAGCTGTCTGTGCCTGTGGCTGGAGTCCTGTTCAGTGATTGTGGCTCATACATGCAGGAGTCTTTTTCCAGGGAAAGACTGGGTGATCCAAGTCAGTACTGTTTCCTTCCTTCCCTGTGGAGTTCTCTCTCGACAGGGACTCCCAGTCTCTGGTGTTTTTTGTGCCCACCGATCAGCATGGGAAGGTGATCAGGTCACGCAGGCGTGTGGCTCTGGTCCAGCTACCTAGTACCTGCATGACCCTGGATCTCTTCCTGGTTCTGGCTGTGTGGCCAGAGCATGGACCCTACTGTTTCCCACGCCATGGTTTCCTCTCACCTGTGAAACATGATCGCTGTTGTTTTAGTGCCCAGAGTTCAGCCTCTTGGTTGCTGTATGAGAAATGTCCTGCTCCTCAGATGCAGTGTTCTCCTGGTGCTGCCATCTTGTTGTCCCCCTCGTCCCCTTTCATCTGACTCTGTTTTATCTGGTATCTTCAGGACTGGCTGCAAAGTCCTCCTCTGTGGCCTAGCAGGGCTGCTCCTCCCTTGGGGGTTGGAGGTCAAAGAACCTGCCATTGAGTTCCTGTCAGAAATAGTCCCTGTTCTCCTTGCTATGGGAAACCAATTGGTTACTCAGCTACCACGGGCTTCAATCTGAGCAACAGTTCTAGGTTATATCCATACATGGTCCTTGGTGGGGTGTCTGTCTCAGAAAAGACCCCTGTGCCCAGATATATTTGGTTCTTGTGGAGCTCCTATCCTTTCCCCATCATACTAACTCCCCTTCTTTCATATGATTCCCTGCACTCTGATGTAGGTTTGGTCATGAGTCTTAGTATATGCTTTGAAACACTGCTAGGTAGAGCTTTTCAGATGCCTTCTGCAGTAGTCTACCACAAACTACTTTATTAAGAGAAAGTTGTTAAAAACACAAATGTAGTCAGCCTCTCACTTTCTCTAATTACATGCTTTTCTGTCTATGTAAAGCTTCAAACTTTTCCTGAAACAGATAGAAAATTATCTGTTTATCATTTTTGCTACAATGAATAGGAAGCATGTTCCCTAGCTGTGCTGGTTAGGTTTTGTCAACCTGACCCAAATTAGGGTCACCATGGAAGAGAGAATCTCAACTGAAGAATGGCCTCAGTCAGGCTGGTATGAGCGCCATTCTCTTGATTAATAGTGGTGTAGAAGTGTCCAGTACAGTATGGGCTGTGCCACCCGTAAGCACTTGGTTCTGGGTTATATACAAGAGCAAGCAAACAAATCACGGGGAAGAAGCAGCATTCCTTCATGGGTGCTCCTTCAGTCTTGGCTTCTAGGATACGGCCTTTGCTCTCCTAAATGGAAATCACTCCTTCATTTGGAATTATAAAATAAAAGACATTCTTCTTCCCCATGGATTTTTATCACAGCGACAGAGAAGCTAACTGTTCTGTTTTCTCTTGATTCCTTTCTCCGTGTCCTTGTGATGGCTGTTCCTTTCATTTTGCAGAGTCTGAGAGCCTTGTGTCAGCACTAGTTTCCATTTATATATTTTTCTAACTGGCATAAGAAGACAGGAGATTTTCAGCTTCTTCGCTCGCTTCAGGATGAGGTATCTTCATGTCAACTACTCATCCATGAATCCAGATCAAGTTGAGAATTTGTCTAGTGCATTAAGAAGCATCTGTGCTAACTGCCTTCTGTAAAAATCTGCTGTGGAGAACGAATACACAGATTCTCTAGTTCTCCAACTGTTTCAATAACTACTAGTACACAGTAGGAAAGAAAATAAGAGTAATTCAGGTAATTAAACCAAAATTTGGTACCAAACTGAAGTTGGAACAAATTTCAATCTCAGAGAATGAGTCCTGGGACCCCACAGGCTGTGAATTTCAAATCAAATCTAACTTTACTCAGGAATTTCACAATCTAATAAATAGACAATCACAAGAAAAACAAAAGACCGTGACAGTAAGGGACAATGCCTTTATGTGTTATATATGGCATTATTTAAGAAGACAATGCTACATTTTGCCAGGGTCTCTTCTTAGTTTTAGCCTTGACTCTCTTTTACACCATAAAAATGCCATAGACACAGATAAACTGGGAAGGTCAGTATATCTGTACTGAGACAATTCACTTCAATTAAAAGACCTATTCTGTTGTATTGTGATATATGTAAATAGTTCTATGGGCAGAATTTTTTGGTTTACTTTATTGGATTCTTATATCTACCACCCTTCACTGTAATCCATTCTAACCCCACAACATAAAGAAGATAAAGAAGGTGAGAGGGAAAGGGGGCATAGACCTCTTTAGACTACTTCCTGATGATCAGGGACATCAGATTCCTAAAAGCAGGTCCAAACTTCATTGTCAGAATATCCAGCTATCCAGCAAACCAGCAAATTAGCAATCCAAAAAATGCAACAGCAAACACAGGAGCAGGAACCAGTAGCATTGGAGCCAAACAGCAAGGCAAGCAGCAGTCAGGTAGGCCCTGTCGGGACTCACCCACTTATGCTCCCCCAAGAGTTCCAAGAACTAAACTATCAGCAGCTGGGGAAAAAAAATCACTTTCCAACTAGAGCACAAGGCAACCATAGTTAATGGCTATGGACTAAATGAAGCGCTCCCATATTCCATACTTGCTATTGAAACAAAAAAACTTATTCACATAACATAACTGTTTTTTTTTAAGAAGCCCAAATTCTCACTACCTAGTTTTACAATAGGAATATGGTATGTAAAAAGATTTTAAAATAACAGTTTTCAAATAATATTTTTTATTATTAAGAATTACTTTAGGGGTGTTTTTCCTACATGTATGCATAGGCAATGCTTGCTTGTCTGGTACCTGCAGAAGCCAGAAGATGGTGTTAAGTTTACTGGAACTAGGGTCAATTGTCAGCCATCATGTTGGTGCTAGGGATTACATTCTGGTCCTCTGCAAGAATAGCTAGGGCTCTTGACAATGCCACCTCGTGACCCCTCAAGTGATCATTTTTAAGAGGTAATATTTCAATGAAAAACATGGGATATTAGATGCAAAATTTGTAATAAACATTTTAAATTTGTTTTTTAGGTTTTGAGAATATAGTATAATGACACTATTTCCCTCTCCTCTTTCTTCTCTTCAAATCATCCCACGTACTGCATTCTGCTTCTGGCATCTTTGTACACTATTCATTCATTCATTCATTCATTCATTGGTCTCACACACACATTCTGTATAAATTCACTTATATGTGTATGTGTTCAGAGATGACCATTAGGTGTTGGGTAACCAGTTGGTGTGCCCCTTTTCTGGGGAAGAGCATTTCTTCCTCCCTCAGCATTCCTTAGTTTCCTAAAGTTCTTTGTGCCCAGATTTAGCCCCTAAGTCTCCAAGCATCTTCTACTCTAAACACATAGATCTTCTCCCTTCATGCTCTTTCATAGCATTCGTACATCAGTGTGAATATTTTGTTAGTCTCTTTTACACTAGTCTATAGGCTCCACAGAGTCAAGGTCATGTCTGGCTTTGTTCACTTCTGTGAACCCACAGCTTGGTTTACACCCTGGACCTTATCACTTGAATAAACACCCCTTTTAAAGTCCTGCATTACTTTCTTCATTTTGATTCATAACAGACTGATGGCTAGTCAGAAACATTTAAGTTAATTTCATAGGAACATTCAATTTTAGATAAGTTTGGTGGATTTGTTACTTATTAGATATAATTTACTTTTAAAACTTCTGGTTTTTCTTTTTCATAATCCAAATAGTCACCATCTCACCAACATTTATTAGTTATAAATGAGGTGATCTCTTTTTCTTTTCTTTTACTTCACAAAATTTCTAGAGGGGAGGAAGGGAAAAAGAAAAAACATTTTTAGTAGGCAAGCAGTGGGCTCAGTAGTTTGCGTGTTTGTATATATCATGATGGCTGAGGATGAAAGAAATCTTTTTGTGATAAACGACCCAAGAAAGGGCATCTCTTAGGCTGGATTGCACACATTTCTGTTCCACTTGGAGTCAGAAGGAGTTAGCTTGAACATTAGGTGGAAAAAAGTGGACGTTCTGCTTCTCATGGGTACAGAACTGGGGAAGCCAGCAAGGTTAAAATGCTCTTTTAACTTCATTTAAACTATGAACCTTAGCAAATGATTTCTTTTGCTAACTTTAACAGGTGTAGGGCATGGAGGCAGAGTATTAGTAAAATCAGGATGAGGAATAGGGAGCTATATAGAATCTCTTTAAGCTACTTGTTCACCTTCCCCCTGAATCTTAACTATCTTAATGTTAGAATTTGTTAATAGATAAATCTAGTGGTTACCAAGAATTAAGGGACATATGTGTTATTAACTAATTTATTGATTACTAGATTTATTCCATAAAATTATAACACTACATTACATAAAATCTGTAAAACTTCATTAGCACCACATTTGAAATACTAACTCACTTATGGAATAGAAAATTGATCAAATAACTCAGAACTCAGTGTAATGACTTAAATTCCACATGGTGCAGTTTCACTCAGTACACACACAAATGAATAAAATAGAAAGATACTTAAGTGACGCGCCCATCCCTGCAAATAAATGAAATTCGATGATGTTTTTAATGATCACTCCAGATGGAAATTAATAGCTTCCCACAGAATACCATTTCAGTGTAAGATTACACTGTAAATTAAAAGTTATTTGGCGCTTATCTAAACTCCCTCCAGGGGCCTTTTAAGCTCTTATTATTTTACGGGTCTTTTGTGAAGATTCAACACAACTGTTCTGTGTTCTCTTTATTGTAAATCTGTGTAGATCTGAAAGATGTTTTTGCACCTTTGGTTTTATGATATGAGAGGCAGGAAAACAAAAATGGGCTATACTTAGTTACGAAGGGGCTTCCAGCCTCTCAAATAATTTGATATCTTTTGTTTTTTAAATAACTCTTTTTAGTCTCACAGTTCCTCTATCTACCCATTTTGGAGCTGGAGTTGAACAGGGGTTTTGTGCATAGAAAAAAAAAAAAACAACCAACCAACCAAACAAACAAACAAAAAAACCTTTGCTCAGTCTTTTCACTGAGTTAAACCCCAGAATAACCTATTTGAATATGACAGGAAGCTTAATCCTCCCCAGGCCATACTGACCATGGGATTGAAAGGTAGGTGATAGACACAAAGATATTTATGTTATTACTCTGGCATATCATAATGTTGAAGGCAAAGTATGAAAATGAGTAGAGATAAAGACAGAGACAGAGAAAGCATGCAAGCTCAAGAGAGAGGGACAAAGACAAAGAGAGGGAGAGAAAGGGGGAAGGAGAGAGAGAGAGAGGGAGAAGAGAGAGAGGGAGGATAAGTAGAAGGTTAAAGGGAAAAAGGCAGGGGAAGGAGATGGGATTGGAGGGGACAAAAGGAGAGGGAAGGGGAGATCTATGTGACCTACCTGGACTCTTGAAATTCGGGGTTCAAGAAATGCCTCTTGGACTCCCTATAGCTCTATGCTTTTATAATTCTGAATGTTACTATAAACATGAGGTTTGTAAAATGAAGTTTTGCTCCAAAGAAGCATAGTGTTGAACCCCTCTCCTCAGAATTATCACTTACAGTCCCTAAATATTTATTTAGGTTTGCAAGGACTGAAAGGCGGCCGTTTATTGCAGAACAAGAGCTCACAGCCATTTTTCAGTAAAATACCCTGAAAGATTATCTTCCAGTCCAACATAATTCACCAGTGCAAATCCATGGTGTGCCCTTCTTTACAATATGGTTCTCTAGTTTGACTTGCCTATGCCATCTCCAACGTAAAGTTTCCCCTTTGCTGAGAAAATGGGGTTTCTGAATCACAACCTGGTTCAACCATCTATTTGTTTACTAGTGTCTCTGTGCCATCTTCTTTTAATCTCATTCCTACTCACCTGTTACTTTGTCCATACCTCCCAGGTCAGTCTCAACATGCATGACACATCTGGGGCTAGTCAGAGTCCTGTGTTTCCTTTAGCACCAGTGGTTCCTTAACACCGCCATCTATACCTGAGGCTGGAATCAACGACCCCTCTCTCTTGCCATAATTCTTGGTTCAGAGCTCTCTCATGATGGAGTTCCATGAAGTGATTATTTTCAAGTACTTAATTGAATGTGCTGCTCTTCCTACTGAATTATAGCTTCCTAGAGGGAAACTTATCTTTTCTCATTTGTATCTCTAATTCCAGTGCACAGAGCATGAGACACGGTAATAGGCATGTAATAAATGTCGTAACTGGAAGTAAAATGTTTTTCACCTGAGGGCAAAATTAAAAAAATGTGTCTCTTTCTAAAATAAGAGAAATAGCTTTATGTTCTCTCTCTTTCTCCCTCTCTCTCCTTCTCTCTCTCTCTCCCACCTCTCTCTCTCTCTCTCGTGTGTGTGTGTGTGTGTGTGGTTTCTCTGTGTGCCTATGTGTGGGCAAGTTGTGGTGTACAGTTCATTTTTTTTTGTGTGCATGCATGTAGAAGTTAGAGAGAGATGTTGTCTCATCACTCTCTACTGCTCCATCTTACTGTCTCAACATTTCTCATTGAATTTTGAGCTGGATATTTCAGTTAAGATAGCCAACCAGTTAAGTCCTAGGTTTTTGTTGTCTCCAGTGATGGCATATGCTCAGGCACTTGAAAAGATCCATGATTTTTTTATGGTGGGGCTGGGGATTCAAATTTATGAAACCCAAGCAAATTCAAGCCTTGTCTCCTCCCTTCAAGTCTCCACTTCTTATCTGCCAGGTGCTTCTCTTTTTCCAGAAGAGGAAACTTTTCTGATTCCAGCGGATGCTTTCATACTAGTGATATTCCTGCCCAGCCTCCTATTTTTGTTGCATTGTTCTAACACTGTGTTGCACATCTGAAGTCTGGGGAGCAGACATCTGTCTGCAAGAACCACCTGGGAAGGAAGGTGGAAGACAAATGGTCCTACTCTTTATTCAAAATATCTCTTTTGTTTTCTGAAGAGTCTCTTTTCTCACACCCCTAACACATTGCACATTTGCTCTTTGCCTTTCCATTACATCAAGAAAATCAAAAATGTCTTCGGGTGTTGTTATTAATTCTAAACACTTTCCTCTGTGGCTCAATCCTAAATCTAGATTCCCAAACACAATCTCTTTTGCTATTTCATGGTTTAAATTGGTATATGAGAGCGAATTCAGTAGAAGTGAGTTGGGTTCAGGACCAAAGCTCCATTGGCCTCCTTCCTGAGGAGGCCTGTGTGGTGATAGAGCAGCTCTAGTCTCACAGAATGTTCTGGCTTCTCCCAAGCTGCCTGGCCCACCTGGCTTAGAAATAGCGAGCTCTCCCCTTACAGCGCAAGGGGACTAATATAGAGGCCTATTGCCAGATGTTAGGTATAGGGGCAGAGAGAGAAATAGAGACAGAGAGACAGAGAAGGGGGAGATTTTGGAACACAAAGCTGGAAATGGGATATCTCCATTAACCGGCCCCCCTCCCACATAGCTAACAGAAGAGGCAGAGTGTGACAGCCAGCCGGAATGAGGACACCAGGGGAACAAGGCCCTTCAAATCAACTGACCAAGCTCCTCTGAACTGACACAGGCCTGCGTGGGTCTGTGCCTGTTCCTCAGGGTAGATTCCTGCTTTCAGTTCAGTGTTTTTATGGGGCTCTAGGGTGTGAGGCTGAGTGGTCTCTGATTATTGTGCCTTCTCTTGGGCACTTTTCCTTCTGTTGGGCTGTGCTGTCCAACTTTCCTGTGGCAGTTTTTGTTCTATGTTATTATGTATTTCTATGTTTTGTTGTCATCTCTTAGAAGCATGTTCTTTCCTGTTGAGAGACAGACAGGGAATGGATCCACATAGGAGGGGGGGTGGGGAAGGACTGGGAGGAGTAGAGGCAAGGAAAACTGCAATCGGAATACACTGAATGAGAAAATGTATATTCGATAAAAGGGGAAATATTTTCCAAAATATTAAAAATTAAATATTTCTTATATATGTATATAATATAAATTTTATGATTATTCAGTGATGTCATTCAAAGGAAAGCAAATAAACTAATTATGTCATTCTAATTAAGTAGCCTTAAGTAAACAAAAACAAAAAAAGAAATAGCGAGCTCAGCAAAGGCAGTGAACTCAACAGAGCTGAGCTGGCATAAGATTCAAGTCTTATTGTCCACCATCTCGAGGAAGTCTGTGGGACACTGCAACAGCTCTAGGCTTGGAGATCTGTGCTCCAGCTGCTTGGCCTACCTGGGTCACAAACAGTGAGCCAGCAGAGACAGTAAACTCAGCAGAAATCCCTCCCTTCCTTAGGTGCATCTGAATATCCTGCAAGCAATCTTGAGCCCCTAGTCATCCCTTATCTTCTTGTAGACCACTCCAGACTCCAGAGACAGGTGGACCCAGTCCGCACGCAGTACAGTCTCCAGAAACACACACACACACACACACACACACACACACACGCACACACATATATATGCAAGCAATCCAGCCATATAGTAGATACTAGAAGGAAAACTCCAACCCAAAGAGATAAGCTACACCCAAGAAAACATGGGATAAAGACACCATCACAAAAAAGGCAAAGGAAAACAAGAACACAAACCCACAGTCACCACCAACTCCACAATAAAAAGAACTAACAATCATTGGTCACTAATATCTATCAACACCAATGGTCTCAACTCTCCAATAAAAGGACACAGACTAACAGAATGGTTGCAGATACAGGATCTAACATTCTGCTGCATTCAACAAACACATCTCTGAAAAAAAAATAGACACTGCCTCAGAATAAAGGTCTGGAAAAGGTTTTCCAAGCAAACATAACCAAGAAGCAAGGTGGAGTAGCTATTCTTCTAATAAAATAGTCTTTGAACAAAAAATAATCAAAAGAGATGGGGAGGGATACTGCATTCTCATCAAAGGAAAAATCCACAACAAGGACATCACAATCCTGACTATCCATGCTCCAAACACAAGGGCTCCTGCATTTGTTAAAGAAACATTATTAAATCTTAAATCACACATTGATTCCAATACCTTAATAGTGGCAGACTTCAACACTTCACTCTCTCCAAGGAACAGATTGTCAAGACAGGTGCTAAATAGAGAAATAATGACACTTACAGAGATCTGAAATCAAATGGACCTAATAGACGTCTACAGAACTTTTCACCCAAACACAAAAGAATATATTTTCTTCTCACCTCACAGAACCTTCTCCAAAATTGACCATATTGTCAGGAACAAAACATCAACGGGTACAGGAAGACTGAAATAATCCCTTGTATCATATAGACCACCATGGTCTAAAACTAGACCTCAACAATAACAGAAATAGCAAAAAGCCTACACATGCATGAAAACTGAACAACCCCCTACTAAATGACAGCTGGGTTCCTAGAATTCAATAAAAACGAGGCATGATTTACCCAAAATTATGGGACACAATGAAAGAAGTACCACATTGAAAGTTCATAGCACTAAGTACCTTTATAAAAATGGAATAAGGAGGAAATAAAAAGGACACAGAGGAGATAAGAGCCACACAAGGAAATCAACAAAGCTAAAACAAAACAACAAACAAACAAAAAGCTAGGCCCAGGGGGAACTTCAGGGACTGATGATTTAAACAAAGACTATACACAGAAAGAACCTAGACCTCCTGCTCAGATGTAGCCCATAGACATCGTAGTCTCCATGCAGGTTCCCTAGTAAGGAGAGAAGAGAGTATCTGACATGACCTTGGTTGTCTGCTCCTTGATTACTTCTCCCTGGTGGGGAGATGTATCCAGCCTACAGAGGAAGAGGATCAAGGTAGTCCTGATAGGTTAGGATCAGAGTGGGAAAGGAAGACTTCCCCTATCAATGGACTATGGAAGAAGAATAAAGGAAGAAAAGGGAGGGATTTGGGACCAGGAGGAGATGATGGAAGGAGCCACAACTGGAACACAATATGAAAAAATTGTAAATGATAATAATAATAAGAAGAATAAGAGGAAAGAAAGATAGAAAGAAAGCAAGGAGGAAAGAAAGAAATTAGTGACATCTCATAAAAAACAACTTAATGGTATACTTGAAACCACTAGAGAAAAAGAAGCAGACACACCAAGAAGATTACATGGCTATAAATAATCAAACTCAGGGCTGAAATCAATAAATTAGAAACAAAGAAGACAATTCACATAATCAACAAAACTAAGAGCTGGTTCTTTGAGAAAATCAACAAGATAGACAAACCCTTAGCCAAACTAACTAAAAGGCCAAGAGACAGAATCCAAATCAACAAAATCAAAAATGAAAAGGGGGGCGTAATGACAAATACAGAGGAAATTCAAAGAATCGTTAAGTCCTATTTCAAAAGCCTATATGCCACAAAATTTGAAAATCTAAATGAATTGAACAATTTTCTTGATAGATTTCCATTTACTATAGTTGAAACAAGACCCGGTAAGTAAATTAAACAGTCCTATATAACCTAAGGAAATAGAAGCTGTCATCAAAAGTCTTGTATCTACTAAAAGCCCAGGGCCAAATAGTTTCAGCACAAAATTCTATCTGACCTTCAAAGAAGAGCTAACTCCAAAACAATTCACAATATTTCAGAAAGTAGAAACAGAGTAAACATTAGCAACCTCATTCTATGAGGCCACAGTCATCTTGATACCTAAATGACACAAATACCCAACAAAGAAAGGGAAACTCATGCCAATATCCCTTATGAATATTGAAACAAAAATAGTCAATAAAATACTTGCAAACTGAATCCAACAACATATCAAAGATACCATCCACCATGACCAATTAAGCTTCCCCTGGCATTCAGGAGTGGTTCAGTATATGAAAACACATCAACATAATCCAACATATAAACAAACTGAAAGAAAAAAAAAACATATGATCATCTCCTTAGATGCTGAAAAGCATTTGACAAAATCCAACACCAATTCATGTTTAAAGTGTTGGACAGATCAGGAATACAAGGCAACTATCTCAACATAGTAGAGGCAATATACAACCAACCTATAGCCAACACCAAACTACACAGAGAGAAACTTAAATCAATCCCACTGCCATCAGGGACAAGGCAAGGCTGCCCATTGTCCATGTATCTCTTCAACATAGTGCTAAAAGTCATATAGTCCAAGTGGATCAAAGACATCAGCATAAAACCAGACACTCTAAATCCATTAGAAGAAAAAGTGGGGAACGGCCTTGAGCACATTGGCACAGGAGACAATTTCCTGAGCAGAACACCAAGAGCTCTTGCTCTAAGATCAACAATCAATAAATAGGAACTTATGAACTGTAAATTAAAAAACAAAACAAAACAAACAACAACAACAAAAAAACAACCATGGTCAATAAAACCAAACAACAGACTACAGACTGAGAGAAGATTTTCACCAACCCTACATCTGCCCTAAGTCCAACAGAGCTAATCTCCAGAATATATAAAGAACTCAATAAATTAAACACCAACAAACCATGTAATCCAATAAATAAATGGGGTATAGAGCTAAACAGAGAATTTGCAACAGAGGAAAACTCTATTAATGGAGAAACACTTAAAGAAATGCTCAATCTCCTTACTCATCAAGGAAATGCATTTCAAAATGACTCTGAATTCCATCACACACCCAATAGAATGGCTAAGATAAAAAAATTCAGGTGATAACATGCTGGAGAGGATGTGGAGAAAGGGGAACCCTCCTCCATTGTTGTTAAGAATGTAAAATTGTACTACCACTTTGGAAATCAATCTGGCTCTTTCTCAGAAAACTGGCAATAGCCACATCAAAACCCAGCTATTCCAATTGTGGGCATATACCCAAAAGACACTCAACATTCGACAAGGACATTTGCTCAACTATGTTCCTAGCAGCTTTATTTGTAATAGCGAGAATCTGGAAACAACCTAGATGTCCCTCCACAGAGGAAAGGATACAGAAATTGTTCTACATTTACAAAATGGAATACTACTCAGCTATTAAAAACAAGGAAATCACGAAATTTGTAGGCAAATGGATGGAAATAGAAAAGATCATCCCGAGTGAAGTATCTCAGGAGCAGCAAGGCATGCATGGTATATACTCACTTATAAGTGGATATTAGCCATGTTATATAGGATAAACATAGTAAAATCTAGAGACCTAAAGAAGCTAAACGACAATGAGGACACATTCAGAAGGGAAAACAGAATAGATACAGGAAGCAGTAAAGTTAGGGAATATGATGGGAGCTTACAACAATATCCTCTAAAAGATTCCACCCATCAGAAAACTGAGGTAGATGCAGACACTCACAGACAAACTTTGGACAGAGTGCGGGTAGTCTTTTGGAAGAAGAAGGAGCTAGAAGGACCTAGAAGGGACAGAAGCACCACAAGGAGACAAACAAAGCCAAAAAAGCTGGCCCGGAGGAATGCAGAGATGGATACATCAAAGACTATGCATGGAGAGGGCCTAGAACCCCTGCTCAGATGCAGCTTATGGACTGCTCAGCCTCCATGTGGGTCCCCTTGTAAAGGGAGAAGAGATAATCTCTGTCATGAATATGTTTGTTCCTTAATTACCTCTTCCTTGTGAGGCGACCTGGCCAGCCCACTTAGGAAGACAATCCAGGCAGTCCTGATGGGACCTGGTAGGCTAGGGTCAGAGAGTAGGAGACTGTCTCCCCTATCAGTGAACTAGGGGAGAGGAATAGGGGAGGAAGAGGGAGGTACTGCAGGACCACTGGGAGGAGGCAAGTGAGGGGGCTACAACTGGGATACAAAGTGAATAAATAATAATAATTAATAATAATAATAATAATAATAATAATAAATTGGTACATGAGTGAATTGCATTGGCTGTATTACATGGGTAAGGTCAAAACCTAAACCAGTCATGCTTTAACGAAGATGATTTTCTTCTTGTTATTGGCCCCTTCTGCTCTCTCAATTTTTCTGTCTTTGACTTAACTATACTGATGTAATACATTTTGTTTCTTTCTCTTTCCCTGACTATTTTCAATATGTCAAATGATATATAATGTATATATATATATATTTCTGAACCTGTTTCAGAAAAAAAGTAGACTCAGTTCTAGTTTGTGCTTGGTATAAATCACACTGAAAAACCAACTTATTGAAAGCCATTCTTCTGATTAGAAGCTTGAATTTTCTTCTCAGCTTTCTGAGCTCAGCTTAAATGCTGTAGATGTAGTCCAGGCCAGTAACAGGGACATATAAGGCTTTATGTGGTTATTCGCATTGAGTTTTTACAAATTCTGAGCCCAGTTCATTGAGCATGTTAGACATCTCTGGGGCTTATCTTTCTCCAAGGATTCTGCATTTTCTGGCTTCTGCCAAAGTTTTTATCTAGAAAAATGTCCATTCTTCTTCTCTCAACAAAGTGAAAACTCACTGATTACTCAAGTCTAGTCTTTTTTTATTATTATTTAAGAAAAACATCTTTTCTGTTTTTCATTCATAACAAAGCAATCTCTTCTAATGTAGCCTGTTTCTCCTTTATTCTGGTGACTGTATCATATACAGCATATTTTTTTCTTGGCGTTGTTTAACCTCCATTAAAACGATCCACTTTCAAATAGAGCTTATCTGAGCAGGGGTTCTAGATTATATCCATACATGGTCCTTGGTTGGAGAAACAGTTTCATAGAGGGCCCGTGCCCTGATATATTTTGTCCTTGTGGAGCTCCTGTTCTCTCTAGGTCATACTAACTCCCCCTTCTTTCTATGATTCCCTGCACTCTGCCCAAGATTTATTTATGAGTCTCCACATCTGCTTTGATACACTGCTAGGTAGAGTCTTTCATAGGCCCTCTGCCATAAGCTTCTGTCCTGTTACTTATTTTCTCCTACTTCCAATGTCTATCCCATTTTTCTTTCTAAGTGAGGACTGATCATCTTACTCTGGATCCTCATTCTTGTTTATCTTCTTTAGGTGTACAGATTTCAGTATGTTTATCCTATCTTATAGATCTATATAAGTGAGTATATATCATGTGTGTCTTTCTGTTCCTGGGATACCTCACTCAGGATGATCTTTTCTAGATCCCACCATTTGCCTGCAAATTTATTTCCTTGTTTTTAATTGCTGAGTAGTATTCCATTGTGTAAACGTACCACAATTTCTGTATCCATTCCTCCATTGAGGGACATCTGGGTTGTTTCCAGGTTCTGGCTATTACAAATAAAGCTGCTACAAACATAGTTGAGCAAAGGTCCTTGTTGTGTACTTGAACATCTTTTGGGTATATGCCTAGCTGTGGGATAGCTGAATCTTGAGGAAGTACTATTCCTAATTGTCTGAGAAAACACCAGATTGATTTCCAAAGTGGCTGTTCAGGTTTACATTCTCACCAGCAGTGCAGAAGGGTTCTCCTTTCTCCACAACCTCTCCAGCATGTGTTGTCACTTGAGTTTTTGACATTTACCATTCTGATGGATGTAAGGTGAAATCTCAGGGTTGTTTTGATTTGCATCTGTCTGATGGATAAGGAGGTTGAGTATGTCTTTAGGTGTTTCTCTGCCATTCTATATTCCTGTACAGAGAATTCTCTGGTTAGCTCTGTATCCTATTTTTTAAAATTGGATTGCTTGATTTATTGTTTTTTAATTTCTTTAGTTCTTTATATATTTTGGATATCAGCCCTCTGTCAGATATACAGTTGGTGAAGATCCTTTCCCAGTCTGTAGGCTGTCATTTTGTTCTGATAACTATGTCTTTTGCTTTACAGAAGCTTTTCAGTTTCATGAGTTCGCATTTATCGATTGTTGTTCTTAAAGCCTATGCTGTTGGTGTTCTGTTCAGGAAGTTGTCTCTTGTGCCAATGAGTTCCAGGCTCTTCCCCACTTTTTCTTCTAACTGATGCTTTATTGGTTCATTTATGAGTGATAGCTTACTGCAAACATAGGGCATGAGCAACTCACATCTTTGGACTT
Source organism: Meriones unguiculatus (assembly GCF_030254825.1). NCBI lineage: Eukaryota > Metazoa > Chordata > Mammalia > Rodentia > Muridae > Meriones > Meriones unguiculatus. The sequence goes on along the minus strand of NC_083352.1, from coordinate 53,011,432 downwards.
TGAAAAATAGTGGTGTGACCCTGAAGAGTAGCTGCATAACAGTTGTCCAATAGATAGATCTACAGGATGAATTTTCCTCATTTGTACATCAGGATGTTGGGCTATAAAATAGTTTTCAAATCTTTTATCATCATAAAATGGTTTGTTTGAGGGTATTGTTTATGTGTGTGCCTGTGTGTGTGGGTGTGTGCATTGAATGCTGTATGAGTGTTTGGAGGCTCAGAAGAAAGCTCACAGTTTCTATAAACTGATTAACTCCAAAAGTTAATGCAGTTTAAATCAGTCAGCAATAGGTTGATTTTTTCTGAAAATCCTTACTTCCTGAACTAATGTATACAACTTTTATTGTTCCCTAAATATGACTGTGACTGTGCATGATTAGCATGTTCCTCTTATGAAGCATCATAAATAATGTACAGATAACCTAAAAAAATATGGAAACACATAGTCAAGTTTATATGTAAATATTATACATTTTTATGCCAGAACTTGAGCATCACCCAATTCACAATTTACCCAACCAGTTTCTCCTGGTGTCCAGAGAGAGGGAGACTTCCACTGTAGCCACATCTCATCTTGTTTTGGTGGCAATTTCTATGATACTCTAAGATTTATACTTGCTGGAATGGATGTGAAAATATGCTTTAACACTTATTGCTTTGCCAGACTGTGTGCTAAATAAATGCGTTGTGCCTACATTAGGATTCATTACAGCAGTCTCCAGAGTGAGTACTACAATCACTGTTTATAAAATGGGAAAAATTCACGTAAATTTGGTACTTTGTTGCTGTCTAATTAATCCATAAGTATACTGCTTACAAAGTTGAAAGCTAGGTTTTCAAAATCATCACTAAAATACTTAGTATCCCATTTTGCTAACTGGGCTGACTCCTCTGGCTTCAGTGGGAGAGAATGCACCTAGCTCTGCAGACACTTAATGTACCATAGTTGGTTGGTACCGATATGGGACCTCACCCTTCTCTGAGAAGGAGGAGGGGGAGAATGGAGAGAAAGAGTGTGCAAGGGAGAGGGCCTGAGAAGAGAGGGGGGAGGTCTTCAATCAGGATGTAAAATGAATAAATAAATAATGTAAAAAATATATTTATTTCCTATACTGTTGACAATATTTCTAATCCATACCATCTTCAAAACACAATTTTACTATTTTCTAAGCTTTTAGATATGAGAAAAATAACACAAAATATAATGTGATATGTCAATAACAGACATTAATATGTCTGTTATTGACATAAATTTGAATATTTATTGAGTGGAATCAGATTTTGATCTCCAATGGTGATTACTGATATGTGAATTATGGCTCTGTAATGGTGCTTAGTGGAAGAAGGTCTTACATCTAGGACATGTCTGACCTTATTAAATCAGATTATATCAGATGCTGTCAAGAAACAGCAGGGATCACTGATATTTCTTGTTATTTATTTAAATACAACACAACCAGTAGAGAAATTTTTATGAGACAACATGGCTGCTCTGGCAAGAGATCACATCTAAAGACCTTCTAGGGCTGTGTAATCTGGCTGGAGTACAGACATGCCCTTAATTCACACCTTTAATACAGAACAACGAAAGTAAGATTCATTTATTGAAGGAAGTAGCAATGTTGGAAAGGAAGGTCTAATTGAGAGGCAGACAAAGTGATGAATCAGAGAAAGATCTGACAGAATGAGTCAGAGATAGTATATACCCAACTCTCAGGATGACAGCACAGGAATGAGATGCTATGTAAGAGCAGCGTAGGAAGAGAAAGTGGAGCTAGGTGTAGTGGGAGTGCTGTGTGGGGCACTTTTACCAGGAAAGTTTTACAGAGATACTTTACAGGGAGAACAAGCCAAAAACTGAGAAGGAGGAAGACGATTAGGAGATATTGTCAGAGTTATTTTGAGACCATGCAAAGCAATACAGTCAAAAGCTGGAAGAGAATCCAGATTGAAACAGTGAGCTTCAAGAGGAGTTTGGGCCAGAGCAGCTAAATTGAACCAGTCAAGCAGAGTTCAGAAAGAAATAGAAAGGGTGAGTTTATTCAGCAGTAAGTCTCCCGGAGGCTGAAGACGTTCTAAGCATAGGTTAGCAGACAGAGGCTGAAACTGAAGCCTACAAGGTTTGGGTTACAGATGATTAGAGTTTAAGAAAGCTTGAAGTTTCCATGCCTAAGCAGAGATAGCTAAAACAGAGAAAGAAACACTCTGAACTTAGTCCAAGCTGTGCACAGCTTAGGTATGTGTCTCAGCTCATCCTTTCATCAGAGGAAATAAAAATATTACAGTGATCAACATGAGATTTTCTAAGATGACAACATGAGCTCCTGTGACATAAATTAATGCACTTTGTCAGTGGTGTACAAGAAGTTAAAACTCTAATTCAAAGTTATTCCCTTTGAAGCAAAACCAGTACATTTTCAAATTTTCACATACCTATTTTATGTCAAAATTTTTTTCAAGGCAATTCAAATATAGGTGTGAATATAGTTCTGTTCTCACAGAACATATTTTTATTGGGGATAAAATAAGTAACAGTCATATTGAAATTAATTTTGCCCATTGATAAAGACTCTGAGGAGAATACAGACATTTAGTTTGTCAGGCTAGATGTCAAGCATTGATTTTACAGATATCTGTGTCTGCTGTATACAACCTCTGTCACTTCTGATGGATACTCATGTTCTAATGATAATTTCACTATTGTTGATATACCTCCTAGATGTGCAGATAAGTGGCTAAAGTATACTAATGGAAACTGAGAAGCTAAGACAAATTTCATCAGTGGGAAACAGGTGGAAAATCAGAACTGTCTGTAATGTGAGCACAGAGGAGAAAACTTGTGCAAAATTGTGGTACAAGAGGATGAATTGTAGAGCTGACTTATAAGACCCGTATGACTAGATGGTTGTGTATACAGAGGACAGTGGAAGGAAGAAAATAAAAATCTCAATATATTAGTAGAATACATTGTAAAGGAGTGGTTATCTGGGCTTATGCTTAAGTTCTTGTCTGACATTTCAGGGGTTGTCTTGATATGATATATATCTTTACTTATTGTGTGTGTATATATATCCTTTACATATATTCACTGAGTATACAGGCATGTGCAATACTGCAAAACAAGGCTTTCACTTTCGAATGGGATGGACATAGGAAGTAGGAGAAAACAAGTAACAGGACACAGAAGCCTACCACCGAAGGCCTCTAAAAGACTCTACCTAACAGCGTATCAAAGCAGATGCTGAGACTCATAACCAAACCTTCAGCAGGGAATCATACGATAAAAAGGGGAGTTAATATGACCAAGAGAGGACAGGAGATCCATAAGGACAAAATATATCAGGGCACAGAGATCCTCTATGAGACTGTTTCTCCAACCAAGGTCTGTGTATGCATATAACCTAGAACCCTTGCTCGGATGTAGCCCATGGTAGCTCAGTAACCAATTGGGTTAACCTAGTAAGGGGAACAGGAACTATTTCTGACATTAGCTCAATGGCTGGCTCCCTTACCTCCCACCCCCGAGGGAGGAACAGTCTTGCTAGGCCACAGAGGAGTACATGGCAGCCAGTCCTGAAGATACCTGATAAGCTAGGGTCAGATGGAAGGGGAGGAGGACCTCCCCTAGCAGTGGACTTGGAAAGGGGCAGGGAGGAGATGAGGGAAGAAGGGTGGGATTGGGAGGGAATGAGGGAGAGGGCTATGGCTGGGATACAAAGTAAATAACCTGTGATTAATATAAAAAAAAACTAATAATAAAAATAAATAAATAAATAAATAAATAAATATTTATGTGACTTAAAAAAGGCTGTCACTTTAAAACTAATAGGGTTTCGATATGCAAATGGATATATACATTTGTTAATATTTCCATTCTTGATACAACATTCAAGTAAAAAGCAATGAGAACATTTAATCTTGAACTTTCAGATGTAAATATATAAGCTAGAGATGAAAATAAGACTCGTTTTTTTCCTTGCAAATTACTTGAGTTGTCAGGGAGACATTGCTTCTGGGAGCTTTTCAAATGAGAGATAAGATTGCTTTTTTCTTCTCTTTAAAGACTCACAGGACCAATAAAGATAAAGTTCTGCTTTGATGTGGCACACTTTTGTTTTGTGACATATTTCAAGAATATTCTTTGATTTCAGTCATCTTCACTTTACCACATATCTCAGGGTACGTTTAGATACTCAAATAATGTAAATATATTATTTTATGAAAAGATAATGTTCAACTTGATTGTGAGGCCACAGGATTTCCTAAGTTACCGTTGATGTACGCACTTCAATTGTCAACATTGTGACCTTTTCCATGCTCAAATCTTGTCTTCATCTGTCAGATAAATAAATGAATAGCATGATATTTGATAGTCTAAACTTTAACTTCTGTAACAGACAAAAAGAAACATACTCGTAACTAAATACCAAATGGAAAAAAAGTAATAAATCTATGACCTCATGTAGCAATTCCAACCTTTAGTATCAGTTTAGAATCTAGTAAAACACAAGACCTGATGATCAACATTAAATCACCTGATAATTTCTGTGATCATGTTTTATTCACATATCCAGAACATTGTTGCAGAAAAAATACTTAAACTCGTTCATAATCTTTTCTATTTGTTTATTTAAAAATTATAGTATCCTCATCATTGAAGCAGATCACAACTGGTGATAGCAATAGGACTAGTATAAATAACATCTACATAAATTTCAAATATTATTCATCTCAAATTTCTTATATGAATAACTAAGTATTTGTATATTAACTTGTGGTTTAAAAGCTTATGTTCATCCTGACTTTCAGTTTGTCTAGCGAGGTCCCTGGACATACACTGAAGATGCACTAATTAGCTCACAAATGAGAAGCTCTGCTCCGAAAAACAAAAGGTTTGTTCTGCAAATGGCACTTTCCTGTGTACATAAAGCGGATTGATCTAAGATTTAGAAATGATGGTTAATTGGAGAAGAGTTTAATTAGTATAAAAATAATTAGTTAAAAGTCCATTAATTTTTAAGTCTTTCTTGTAATTAGATTTAGATATATGGTAATGCAAGTATTACTGCATCACATAGATAGTTTGGATCTTCTTATTATGAACTGATTGAGTGTCTCAGAAGTAACCCTTTATTCTATGAGGAATAGAATAAAGTTCCCAGATATGCTCTCACATGTTATTGGTACTAGGCAAAAGGAGACTCTATCATACTGAGGGTGGATGGTAAGTTTGTGTTCTCAAAAAAGAAAAAGTAAAATTAATCCAAGAAAAAAAAAGTTATCAAGACCCCAGAGAAGCAATCAGCTAAGCTGGAGCATGCAACACTCTATAATGACCAGATAGATGCCATTTACTAGGTAGGGAGAGAAAATACCTAGAGAAACAGAAGTAGCTCAAAAGATGCAATGCTCAAATGTAGATTGCAGACCTTATTAGATCTTGATGTAGATCAGGGATCCTCTCCAAAGCTCACATTGAGATTTGTCATTGAGCAACTCTAAGAGGCGAAAACTTGGAGAGGCGGGCGAGTGATACAGGCTCATGTGATAGTTACATGTGCAGTGGTTCCTGATAAGAAGTGTAATTTGAGTTTAAATTTTTCCTTCTGTGTCATCTGCCAGATATGATACAGCATCATATGACCAGACTTTCCCATGTCCAGAGGCATTGAAGATTGGCTTTTTAAATTGACTTTCGTTGTTTATAACTTTTCTAGTTTGTGATATTCAGTTAAAGCAGCAGAAAACAGATTATGTAAGATCCCAATTGTAATAAAACAATTATAATAAATGTGTTGGAAAAAATCCAAAAGAGTTGAACATGTATTTACAATATTAAATAACTTGGTTCTTTATTTGGTATAACAGATACTGTTTTATATTTTACTTCTTCTAAGGAATTGCTTAGGCAGTTATAGATGGTATTCAAATTTTGCTTTAAATTCTACAGAGAAAGAAGCACACGGAGTGGATAGAACGAAAGTGCAGAATTGCTGTAAATGCTAACATTAGTTGAGTGATGTACAAGCTCTTATTGGTCTGTGGCCTCAAGTTAGCCGGGCAGCAGCATTAACCTATTAGACTGAACAGCTTTTAAGTGACAGAAATTTGTTTCTCACAGTTCTAAAGAATAGGAAGTGCAAACCAAGACTCTGGCAGACTTGATATCTGCTGGGAGGGGGGGTCAGCTTTCTCATTCTTAAATGACTATATTTCTCACTTTGAGCTTATGTGATGGAAGAAAACAAGTGCTCTTTCTTGGCTCATTCGTGGTGACACTAATTACCTTCATTAGGATCCGAGGGTGAGCTGATCACCTCCTAAATGACCCCATGCTAGTGATATCACCTCTGATGCTGGGGTGTTAGCAATGTCAATTTGAGTGCCTAATTTGGCTCATGTAGGTGACCAATTTGCCTTCCAGTGTAGCCATTGTGGCTTCAGCTTAATGGCGTAGTCTTCCGTACATCCCAACCTGAACAAAGCCTGAGTTTAGGTTCCATCTGCCTTATTTACTACATTTTCTCCATCCAAGATTCAGCATTTTCAATAAACAGAGGCCTAGAAGGAAATAACATTTTGTGCCTTTTCCCTTTTTGTGTTCAAACTTGCTTTTCCATTCTAACTGGAAATTCCTTGCCACCTTGAGGCTTCTAAAAGGATGCTTTCCTGTCTTATCCAGGAATTTCAATTTGTTCTCAGCTAGAGTTATTTCTGATTTCTGTTACTTCCATATATAAAAGGACGTTATGCAGGTACTTTAAAGATTAGTTCAACTTTTCTTTTTCTGAAACACAGGAATAACAAAAAACTTATCTAGGCTGTTTTCCTTAGAGGGAATCTGACACTCACAGGGACCACTCTTAAGAATCTTACTTCGTGTTTTGAGATTAACATCTCAACCAAGTACAGATTTACTTTCCAATAAAACATTTTGACTTTGTTAAAAAATGCTCTCTGTGCATCTTGAAAGTTCTCTCGCCTCACTCATATATCACAAGTTTGAGAGTAAAGCAGCAATCGCCTGAGACCTAAATTTAATCTTTGACAGTTCATTCATGTTCTTATTATGAAAAATATTCGTATTGGCAGAAAGTTGATGGGCTCCATCATTCTGAGTGGAATGTTGCTATAAAGGAGTGAATTTATGGTTGTTGCATGAAAATAACATATTTATGCAAAATAATTCTGTAAAGCAAAAACATCTGCTTCTGCATTTAAGGAACATAATCACACAGGAGTATAGACAGAATAATAAGTGAATATAATTTAAAGCCCTAAGCCTCTTCACGGGGACCTTTAAAAAGATAATGTGAAGATATTGTCTTTGCATGGGCCGATATTGAAAAGTCATAAAGTGACAGAGATCTATAGTAGACATCCTGCTATTTAAAGCAGCTGATAAAATCTAGAGGCAAGTATGTGCAGCCTAGTGAAGAGACCTCATATACTCTATACAATTTTGTATTAAAACGAAGCATCTATGCGTTTTCAAATGCTTGCCCCATGTTTGAATGCACTATTTCTAGCCTAGACACCTACTGTCAATCACATTAGAAGAAGGACATGGAGATTCCACTTTAATAAGAATTAAACTTTCATCTCAGGAGATACATTGAAATATGATTCATAATCAATTCACAGTTTCTTAAAAATGTCAATGAAAACAGACAAAACCAAGTATTTTTATTAGTTATGAGTGGAAAGGTAAACACTATCAAAATGGCTATTCTTGTCTGCACTATGCTTGTGGCAATTTCTGCAAAATGGGTCTGTAGGTGAGCTTGCCCATCAACGGGAATTACCATATTCATCTCCACCGTATTTTTTCTTTTCTTAATTAAATTTTTACTTTTTTAATATTAGTTATAGTTTATTGACATTATATTCCAGCTGGATCTCGCTCCCTCATTTCCTCCCAGTCCCAACCTCCCTCCCTCCCCTTCTCCCTACCCCTTTCCAAGTCCACTGATAGGGGAGAACCTCCTCCCCTTTTATCTGACCCTAGATTATCAGGTATCTTCAACCCTGGCTGCAAAGCCCTCCTCTGTGGCCTAGGAGGACTGCTCCTCCCTCAGGGAGGGGGGAGGTTAAAGAGCCAGCCATTGAGTTCATGTCAGAAATAGTCCCTATTCCCCTTACTGGGGTACCCACTTGGGTACAGAGCTGCCATGGGCTACATCCGAGCAGGGGCTCTAGGTTATATCCATACATGGTCCTTAGTTGGAGATACAGTCTCACAAAAGACTCCTATGCTGAGATATATTTGGTCCTTGAGGAGCTGCTGACCTCTCCAGGTCATACTAACTCCCCCTTCTTTCATGAGATTCCTGCATTCTACCGAAGGTTTGGTTATGAGTCTCAGTATCTGCTTTGATACACTGCTAGGTAGAGTCTTTCAGAGGCCCTCAGTGGTAGGCTCCTGTCCTGTTACTTGTTTTCTCTTACATCCAATGTCCATCCCATTTATCTTTCTAAGTGAGGGTTGATTATCTTACCCCGAGTCCTCTTTCTGGTTTATCTTCTTCAGGTGTACAAATTTCAGTATGTTTATCCTATCTTGTAGGTCTAGTACCCACTTATAAGTGAATATATACTGTGTGTGTCTTTCTCCTTCTGGGATACCACACTCAGGATGATCTTTTCTAGACCCCACCATTTGCCTGCAAATTTCATGATTTCCTTGTTTTTAGTTGTTGAGTAGTATTCTAAAGTTTAAAAGTACCACAATTTCTGTATCCATTCCTCCACTGAGGGACATCTGGATTGTTTCCTGGTTCTGGCTATTATGGAAAAAAAAACCTGCTACAAACATGGTTGAGCAAAGGGCCTTGCTGTGTACTTGAGCATCTTTTGGATATATGCCTGGAATGATATAGCTGGATCTAGAGTAATTGCTATTCCTAGTTGTCTGAGAAAGTGCCAGATTGATTTCCAGAGTGGTTGTATAAGTTTACATTCCCACCAGCAATGGAGGAGGGTTCCCCTTTCTCCACAACCTCTCCATCATGCATTGTCACTCGAGTTTTAGATCTTAGCCATTCTGATGGGTGTAAGGTGAAATCTCAGTGTTGTTTTGATTTTCAACTCTCTGATGGCTAAGGATGTTGTGCATATCTTTAAGTGTTTCTCTGCCATTCTATATTCCTCTACAGAGAATTCTCTGTTTAGCTCCATACCCCATTTTTAAATTGGATTGCTTGATTTATTGCTTTTAAACTTCTTTAGTTCTTTGTATATGCTGGATATTAGCCCTCTGTCAGATATAGGGTTGGTGAAGATCCTTTCCCAGTCTGTAGGCTGTCGTTTTGTTCTGATGACAGTGTCTTTTGTTTTAGAGAAGCTTTTCAGTTTCATGAGGTCCCATTTATTGATTGTTGCTCTTAGAGCCTGTGCTGTTGGTGTTCTGTTCAGGAAGTTGTCTCCTGTGCCAATGAGTTCTAGGCTCTTCCCCAATTTTTCTTCTAACCGATTTAGAGTATCTCATTTTATGCTGAGGGGTTTGATCCACTTGGACTTTAGTTTTGTGCAGGGTGACGAATATGGATCTATTTTCATTTTTCTGCATGTAGACATCCAGTTAGACCAGTACCATTTGTTGAAGATGTTGTATTTTTTTCCATTCAATGGTTTTGGCTTCTTTGTCAAAAATCAAGTATTCATAGTTGTGTAGGTTTATGTCTGGGTCTTCTATTAGGTTCCATTGATCCTCATTTCTGTTTCTATGCCAATACCATGCAGGTTTTGCTACTATTGCTCTGTAGTACAGCTTGAGATCAGGGATGGAGATACCTCCAGATGATCTGTTGTTGTACAGGATCGTTTTGGAGATTATGGGGTTTTTGTTTCTCCATATGAAGCTGAGAATCTTTTTTTCAAGGTCTGTAAAGAATTGAGTTGGTATTTTGATGGGAATTGCATTGAATCTGTAGATTGCTTTTGGCAGGATGGCCATTTTCACAATGTTAATCCTACCAATCCATGAGCACGGGAGATCTTTCCATCTTCTGATATCTTCTTCGATTTCTTTCTTCAGAGACTTGAAGTTTTTCTCAAACAGGTCTTTCACTTGCTTGGTTAGAGTCACCCCAATGTACTTTATGTTATTAGTGGCTATTGTGAACTGTGTTGTTTCCCTTCTTTCTTTCTTTTTTTTTTTTTGTGTGTGTGTGTGTTTAGCATTTAGTATAAATGCATTTTTTTTTCAATGCAGTTTATTCAGAAACCTTGAACAATCCTCAGACCCTGGGGAAAGCCAGCCCACAGCTTAAATAGCCTCTGGGTAGCCAACCCAGGCGTGCCACGGGGGCAATGCAGATAGGTCCACATACATGGAAGCAAGCCAGATCCTCAGCCTTAGCCAAATGTGGAATTGTTCGTGACAGAGAGTACTCACCATCGGGAAGGTGGAAGGCGGAAACCAGCTCCATCTTTAAGGCATAGCATTCTGCAGCTCTCTACAGTTCCCCCTTTTTGTTTTAGATGCATCAGGCAAGAGTAGAGGTCTGATCTCTGATATTAGAAATAAATTGGGACTTTGTACCAATGTTCGTTTGGGTGTCATCCACCCAAAGAGCATCAGACCCGTCTGATACCTTTTTCTCAGAGGCGGGACCTGGGGCATCAACCCGCATGCAACCAGACATGCTCTTCTCTGGGTCCAAAGTGGCTGACCCTGAGTGCAGTGCTTAGCCTCGCATCCTGAGCGTAACATTTTAGCTTTTTATGGTATCCAACCATGCTTGGGGAGAATGTCCTGCTTCAATGGCTGTAAAGGCCTGAATGATCAAGGCTGCATCACACTGTTGTGAGACTCTAATCTTGCATATATACCACAGGCAAACCAAGGAGACCAACACCAGAAGGCCTGCTAACGCTCCCATTCCCGCCCATTCCTTCAGATGATTCATGGCTGCAGCAATCCATGATGATAATCCTGCGGCTAGTCCTGCGTCTTGATGCAGGAAGTTCCAACGAGGGGGTTAAGGCTCCTCATAATATTTCCTATAAGCCCACACCTGTTTGTCTATATCCCCTATTTTTATTCATTATTAGCCAGATAGAGCCAAGTAATTGTGGTGACGATACTTGCTTTTTTGCCCAATGCTGGAATGCTAGTAAAGTTAGGTATGCCCTGGTTACTCGCATGCCTCGCTGGGTGCCTGTGCCCGTTGATGCCCCTCACGCTATGACTCTCTTCAGACAGAAAAGGGATCTTGGAACTACAGCCGCCATTGTTACTACCATCTCATTGGCGGCTGTTGGAGCTACCACCGGGGCACTAGCCATTAGTCATACTGGGCAGACTGCTCAGACCCTGAACAATCATTTAGCCAATGTAGCTCATGCCTTAGTTGTACATAAAGGAATTAATGCTCAACTAAAAGGAAGCTTGATGGTGTTCAATCAGAGGATTGACCTTGTGCAGGAGCAAATTGATACCCTATGGCAAATCGCTCAACTTGGCTGTCAATGAAAATATGCTGGACTTTGAGTCACTAGCATATAACATGAGAATTTTTCCTGTGCTGCAAATCTGTCTAAACAATTGTCGAGCTATATTTTAGGTAATTGGACTGGAGAATTCGATACTACGATGGAGCAGCTGAGGGTGGCCCTTATTTCTTTCTCAGCCCTTTTGTCTTGGGTATACAGGAGGGCTTCTGATTTTATTTTCGAGTTGATTTTGTATCCAACCACTTTGCTGAAGGTGTTTTACAGCTGAAGGAGTTCTCTGGTTGAATTTTTCAAGTTGCTCATGTATACTATCATTTCATCTATGAATAGTGAAACTTTGACCTTTTCCTTTCCTATTTTAATCCCCTTTATCTCCTTTAGTTATCTTATTGCTTTATCTAGGACTTCAAGTACTATGTTGAAGAGATATGGAGAGAGTGGACAGCCTTGCCTTGTCCCTGATTTCAGTGGTATTAATTTGTTTCTCTCCATTGAGTCTGATGTTGGCTATAGGGATGTTGTATATTGCCTTTACTATGTTTAGGTATGTGCTTTTTATCTCTGATCTCTCCAAGACTTTAAACAGAGATGTGTGCTGGATTTTGTCAAATGCTTTTCCAGCATCTAAGGAGATCATCATGCGGTATTTCTCCTTCAGTTTGTTTATATGGTAGATTACATTGATGGATTTCCATATGTTGAACCACCTTTCTATGCCTGGGATGAATCCTACTTGTTCATGATAGATGGTATCTTTGATGTGTTCTTGGATTCAGTTTGCAAATATTTTATTGAGTATTTTTGCATCAATGTTCATAAGGGAGATAGTTCTTTTTTTTTTTTTCAATGCAGTTTATTCAGGAACCTTGAACAATCATCGGACCCTGGGGAAAGCCAGCCCACAGCTTAAATAGCCTCTGGGTGGCCAACCCCAGCGTGCCACGTGGGCAATGCAGATAGGTCCACATACATGGAAGCAAGCCAGATCCTCAGCCTTAGCCAAATGTGGAGTTGTTTGTGACAGAGAGATAGTTCTGAAGGTCTCTTTTTTGTTGGGACTTTGTGTGGTTTAGGTACCAAGATGATTGTGGCTTCATTGAATGAGTTTGGTAATTTTCCTTCTGTTTCTATTTTGTGGAATAATTTGAAGAGAATTCGAGTTAGCACTTCTTTGAAGGTCTGGTAGAATTCCGCACTGAATCCATTTGTCCAAGGGCTTTTTGTGGAAGGGAGACTGTTGATGACTGCTTCTATTTCCTTGGGGGATATAGGACTATTCAATCTTTCTACCTGTTCTTGACTTAATTTTGGACTCTATCAAGAAACTTGTCCATTTCTTTTGATTTTCAAATTTTGTGCCATATAGGCTTTTGTAGTACAACTAATGATTGCTTGGATTTATTCATTGTCTGTTGTTATGTCCCCCTTTTCATTTCTAACTTTGCTGATATGGATAGTTTCTCTCTGCCTTTTAGTTAGTTTGACTAAGGTTTTGTCTATCTTGTTGATTTTCTCAAAGAACCAGCTCTTGGTCACATTGATTCTTTGAATGGATTTATTTGTTTCTAATTGATTGATTTCAGTCCTGAGTTTGATTATTTCTAACAGTCTGCTCCTCTTCGATGTATTTGCTTCTTTGTTGTCTGGGGTTTTCGGTTCAGCAATTAAGTTGCTTTTACGAGATGTTATAAATTTCTTCTTGAAGGCACTTAGTGCTATGAATTTTCCTCTGAGCTCTGCTTTCATTGTGTCCCATAAGTTAGGGTAGGTTGTACCTTCATTTTCATTGAATTCTAGGAAGCATTTAAATTCTTTTTTTTTAATGGGTCCCTTCCTATTCCATTCTTTTTTTTAATTTTAATTTGAATTTATTTAGTTTTTTGCTTACCATTTTTTATATTTTATTTTATTAATTATACTTTATTCACTTTGCATCCCACCATAAACCCTTCCCTCCTCCCCTACTAATCACACCTTCTTCCCCCTTCTTCATGCACACCCCTCTCCAAGTCCACTGATAGGGGAGGTCCCCTCTCCTTACTTATGCTCTCAGTCTGTCAGATCTCATCAGGAGTGGCTGCATTGTCATCTTCTGTGGCCTGGTAAGGCTGCTCCCCCCTCAGGAGGAGGTGATCAAAGAGAAGGCCAATCAGATTATGTCAGAGGCAGTCCCTCTTCCCATTACTATGTAACCCACTTGGACACTGAACTGCCATGGGCTACATCTGTGTAGGGGTTCTAGGTTATCTTCATGCCTGGTACTTGGTTGAGTATGAGTCTCTGGAAAGACCCCTGTGTTCAAATTTTCTGGTTCTGTTGCTTTCCTTGTGGAGTTCCTGTTCTCTCCCGAACTTACTATTTTCCTCTTCTTTCATAAGATTGCATGCACTCTGCCCAAAAGTTGGCCATTAGTCTCAGGATATGCTTTGATAGTCTGCAGGACAGAGCCTTTCAGAGGCCCTCTGTGGCAGGTCCTTAACTTGTTTCCTGTTTTCTTCTGCTTCTGATGTCCATCTTTTTTTCCTTTCAGTAAATAGATTGAGCATTTTAGTCAGGGCCCTCTCTCTTAATTAGTTTCTTTAGATGTACAGATTTTACTAGGTTTATCCTAAATTATGTCTGTATGAGTGAGAATATACTGTGTTTGTCTTTTTGCTTCTGGAACAGCTCACTCAGGATGATCCTTTTCAGGTCCCACCATTTACCTGCAAATTTCATGATTTCCTTATTTTTCATTGCTGAGTAATATTCCATTGTGTAGATGTAGCATAATTTCTGTATCCATTCTTCAGTTGAGGAGCATCTGGGTTGTTTCCAGCTTCTGGCTATTACAAATAAAGCTGCTACAGACATGGTTGAACAAATGTCTTTATTGTTGGATATTGTCCTCTTTTGGATATAAGCCTAGGAGTGGTATGGCTGGATCTTGAGGAAGAGCTATTCTTAGTTGTCTGAGAAAGCACCAGATTGATTTCCAGAGTGGTTGTATGAGTTTACATTCCCACAAGCAGTGGAGGAGGGTTCTCCTTTTGCCACAACCACTCTAGCATGTTTTGTCAATTGAATTTTTGATCTTGGCCATTCTGATGGGTATAAGGTAAAATCTCAGGGTTGTTTTGATTTGCATTTCCTGATGGATAATGAAGTTGAGCATTTCTTTAAGAGTTTCTCTGCCATTTGATATTCCTCTACAGAGAGTTCTCTGTTTAGCTCTGTTCTCTATTTTTTAATTGGATTACTTGGTTTGTTTCTTTTCAGCTTCTTTATTTCTTTATATATACTGTGTATTAGCCCTCTGTCAGATAAAGGGTTAGTGAAGATTCTTTCTCAATCTGTAGGCAGTTGCTTTGTTTTGATGACATGTCCTTTGCTATACAGAAGCTTTTCAATTTCATGAGGTCCCATTTATTGATTGTTGCTCTTAGAGCCTGTGCTGTTGGTGTTCTGTTCAGGAAGTTGTCTCCTGTACCAATGAGTTCTAGGGTATTTCCTACTTTTTCTTCTAACCAATTTATTGTGTCTGCTTTTATGTTGAGGTCTTTGATCCACTTGGACTTTAGTTTTGTGCAGGATGATAAGTATGGATCTATTTGCATTTTTCTACATTTAGATATCCAGTTAGACCAGCACCATTTGTTGAAGATGCTATCTTTTTTCCATTGTATGGTTTTAGTATCTTTGTCAAAGGTCAGGTGTCCATAAGTGTATGGGTTTATTTCTGGATCTTCTGTTCGGTTCCATTGATCCACCATTCTGTTTCTATGCCAGTACAATGTAGTTTTTATTACTGTTGCTCTATAGTACAACTTGAGTTCAAGGATGGAGATACCTCCAGGTAATCTTTTATTGTAGAGGATTGTTTTAGCAATTCTGGGTTTTTTGTTATTCCATATGAAGTTGAGAATTTTTCTTTCCAGGTCCATAAAAATTTTGTTGAAAATTTGATGCGAATTGAATTGAATTTGTAGATTGGTAAGATGGCCATTTTTACTATGTTAATCCTGCCAAGCCATGAGCATGGGAGATATTTCCATCTTCTGATATCTTCTTCTAATTCTTTCTTCAGAGACTGTAAATTTTTTTCATACAAGTCTTTGACTTGCTTGATTAGGGTTTCACCAAGGTACTTTATGCCTTTTATGGCTATTGTGAAGGGTGTGGTTTCCCTAATTTCTTTCTCAGCCCTTTTGTCTTTTGTATACAAGAGGGCTACTGATTTTATTTTGGTTAATTTTGTATCCGGCCACTTTGCTGAAGGTGTTTATCAGCTGTAGGAGTTCCCTGGTAGAATTTTTAGGGTCACACAGGTATACGATCATATCATCTGCAAATATTGATAATTGGACTTCTTCCTTTCTAATTTATATCCCCTTGATTTCCTTAAACTGTCTTATTGCTCTAGGAAGGACTTCCAGAACTATGTTGAAGAGATATGAAGAGAGTGGGCAGCCATGGCTTGAACCTGTTTTCAGTGGAACTGATTTAAGTTTCTCACCGTTTAGGTTTAGTTTGATGTTAACTATAGGCTTGCTGTACATTGCCTTTACTATGTTTAGATATATGTCTTGTATTCCTGATGACTCCAATACTTTAAACATGAATGGATGTTTGGTCAATGGATGATTTTGTCAAATGCTTTTTCAGCATGTAAGATTATCATGTGTTTTTTTTTTTTCTTTCACTTTGTTAATAAGGTTGGTCACATTGATGGATTTCTGTATATTGAACTACCCCTGCATGCCTCTGATGAAGCCTACTTGGTCATAGAGGATGATATCTTTGATGTGTTCTTGGATTCGGTTTGCAAGTATTTTGTTGAGTATTTTTGCATCAATGTTAATAAGGGAGATTGACCTGAAATTCTCACTTTGTTGTGTCTTTGTGAGGTTTAGGTACCAAGGTGACTGTGCCTTCATAGAATGAGTTTGGTAGTGTTCCTATTTTGTGGAATAGTTTGAAGAGAATTGGAGTTAGCTCTTCTTTGAAGGTCTGGTATAATTCTGTGCTGAAACCATCTGGTCCTGGGCTTTTTTTGGATGGGAGACTTGTGATGACCACTTCCATTTCCTTGGGGGATATAGGACTATTTAATTAATTTATCTGTTCTTGATTCAGCTTTGGTTAGTGGAATCGATCAAGAAAATTGCCCATTTCATTTAGATTTTCAAATTTTGTGGCATATAGACTTTTGAAGTAAGTCCTAATGATTGTTTGGATTTCCTCAGTGTCTGTAGTTATATCCCCCTTTTCATTTCTGATTTTGTTGATTTGCATGGTATCTCTCTGCCTTTTAGTTAGCTTGGCTAAGGGTTTGTCTGTCTTGTTGATTTTCTCAAAGAACCAGCTCTTGGTTTCATTGATTCTTTGAATTGTTTTATTTATTTCTAATTGATTGATTTCAGCTCTGAGTTTGATTATTTCCAGCCATCTTCTCCTTTTTGGTGTGTCTGATTTTTCTTTTTTTAGGGTTTTTAGTGAGCCATTAACTTGCTTGAATGAGCTGTCTCGAATTTCTTCTTGAAGGCACTTAGTGCTATGAAATTTCCTCTTACACTGCTTTCATTGTGTCCCACAAGTTTTGGTATGTAGTGTCTTCATTTTTATTTAGTTCTAGGAAAAGTTTAATTTCTTTCTTTATTTCTTCCCTGACCCAGCTGTCATTTAATAGCAAGTTGTTCAGTTTTCATGTGTGTGTAGGCTTTTTGCTATTTCTGTTGTTGTTGAGGTCTAGCTTTATCCCATGGTGATCAGATAGGATACAAGTGATTATTTCAATCTTCCTGTATCTGCTGAGGCTTGCTTTGTGACCAACTATATGGTCTGTCTTGGAGAAGGTTCCATGAAGTGCTGAGAAGAAGATAAATTCTTTTGTGTTTGGGTGTAAGGTTCTGTAAATGTCTGTTGGGTCCATTTGATTCATGACCTCTGTTAGAGACATTGTTTCTTTATTTTAAGGTTCCTGAATAAACTGCATTGAAAAAAATAAAAACAAATAAAATAAAAAGAAGGAAAATTAATTTTATCGTAATGTTAATTTTTAGTTCTTATGAGATTTGCTGTTTGTTCGCTTTGTTTCCTTTGTTCCTATATTATTATGTAACCAGGGAAGACTCAAAGTCATGGAATCAAGGATTGAAGTATGAGAAAATTATTTTTGTATAAATAAAGCTTGCAAGAGACAAAAAAAAATTCTGTTTAGTTGACCTGTCCTTTGTTGAGAGTGGGGTGTTGAAGTCTCCCACTATTAATGTGTGGGGATCTATGTGTGGTTTAAGTTTATTCAATGTTTCTTTTACAAATGTGGGTGCCCTTGTATTTGGGGCATAGATGTTCAGGATTGTGATGTCTTCCTGGTGGAATTTTCCCTTGATGTGTATGAAGTGTCCTTCCCCATCTCTTTTGATTAATTTTGGTTGAAAGCCTATTTTATCAGATATTAGAATGGCTACTCCTATTTGCTTCTTGGGTCCATTTGCTTGGAAAGCCGTCTTCCATCCTTTTACCCTCAGGTAATGTCTATCTTTGTGACTTAGGTGTGTTTCTTGTATGCAACAGATTGCTGTATCTTTTTACACATCCATTCTGTAAGTCTGTGTCTTTTTATTGGAAATTGAGTCTATTGATGTTTAGAGAGATTAATGACCAGTGGCTGTTAGATCCTTTGATTTTGATGTTGGCTCTGGTCATAATTTTGTGTGCGTGGTTGCTTTTTTTAAAATTTTTTATTTAACTTTTATTAATTACACTTTATTCATTTTGTACCCCCCATAAGTCCCTCCCTCCCCCCCTCCCGGTCGCACCCTCCCCCCTGTATCTGCTGCATGCTTTTTGTTTTACTGTAATGAGGTTAATTATTTCCTGTGTTTTCTTGAATGTAGCTAGCTTTCTTGGGTTGTATTTTTCCCTCTAGTCTCTTCTGTAATGCTGGATTTGTGTATAGGTAATGTTTAATTTTTCTTTCTTGTCATTGAATATCTTGTTTTCTCCATCTATAAGGACAGAGTTTTGGGTATAGTAGCCTGGGCTGACATCTGTGTTCTCTTAGGGCCTGCATGATAACCGTCAAGGCCCTTTTGGCTTTCATAGTCTCTGTTGAGAAGTCAGGTATGATTCTGATGGGTTTGCCATTATATGTTACTTGGCCTTTTTCCCTTGCAGCTTTTAGTCTTTTTTCTTTGTTCTGTATACTTACAGTTTTGATTATTATGTGGTGGGAGGATTTTCTTTTCTGGTCTAATTTATTGGGTGTTCTGTGGCCTCTTGTATTCTTATTTGCCTCTCCTTTAAGTTAGGGAAATTTTCTTCAATGATTTTGTTGAAAATATTTTCTGGACCTTCGAGGAGGGAATCTTCTTTTTCCTCTATTCCTATTATTCTTAGGTTTTGTCTTTTTATGTTGCCTTGAATTTCTTGAATGGTCTGTGTCAGGAATTTTTTGGATTTAACATTTTTTTTTGACAGATACATCTATTTCTTCCATTGTATCTTCCACAGCTGAGATTTTTTCTTTTATCTCTTGTAGTCTATTGGTCATGCTTACCTCTGTAGTTCCTGTTTTCTTCCCTAAGTTCTTTCTCTCCACAAATTTCCCCCATTTGTGTTTCCTTTAACTTTTCCAATTCTATCTTTAGGTCTTGAGCCATTTTGTTGATTTCTTTCACCTGTCTGACCTTGTTTTTCCTTCAATTCCTCCAGCTGTTTGTTTGAACAATCCTCTGCATCTTTTATTTTTTTCAGTGATTTAAGTATTTCCTCTCTAAAGGCCACAAACTGTTTGGCTGCAACTTCCTGTTTTCCTTCACAGACAGCCATAATCTGTCTTTCTTTATCTTCTTCTATTTCTTTATGGATGGCCATAATCTGTTTGTTTTTATCTTCCTGAATTTCTTTATGGATGGACATAATCTGTTTGTTTTTATCTTCCTCTATTTCTTTATTGATGGCCATAATCTGTTTGAATTTATCTTCCTCTAGGTCTTTACGCATTTTATTTGTTTCCTCAGTTATCCTTGTCATGAGCATAGGTATTAGGTCATTTTCTTGAATTTAAATTATTCTGGGGTGTCCAGGACTACTTGCTCCTGGATAACTGGGTTCTGGAGATGCCATATTACTCTATCTTTTGTTGGTTGAGCTTTTACACTGACCTCTACCCACTGGGCTATCTTAGGTGTTGTGTTGAGTGTTAGTTTCTCTTGGTTCCTGGAATCCTGTGGTGGAGAGAATCCCCTTTGCAGGAAGATGGTTTTTCCTAGAGAATGCTTCCTTGGCTTTTTGGGTATTGTCACTGTATGGGTGGTGTTTTTCAGGAGTTACCACAGCTCATCTCAGGCGTAGAGATCTGAATGGTAAATGAGGTTCTTATTAGTCGAGAAGGCTCTCCTCTCACCTGGAGAAGTCCTGCAGCTTCCCTGCTTCTGGGATTCTTGCTGTAAATTTAGTGCGCTGCTGCTGTAACCTGGGTGTCCCATGGTTTGGTCAGTTTTGTTAGGGAAAACTGGTTGCCCCTTGGAGCAGTATCTGGGGTTTGATCTCGGGGATCTCAGGCTTCTGTAGGTCTGTGGTTGGAGCTCTGTGGCCCAGTACCCAAGCGGTAATCTGTGTCATGTGAGTACAGCTCTCCTAGTAGCAGCAGGCTAGCTGGTGCACAGCGGGTCCTTGGGTTGGGCCGTCTGTGTGACCTTTTCCAGGGATATACTGGATGACCTAATTGGGTCCCTGTTTCCTTCCTTTGCTGTGGGGTTTACTCCTGACAGGGACTCCTAGTCTCTGTTGCCCTGAGGTTCATAGCTCTGTCTGTGCTGGAGAGTTGGGTGCACAGCAAGACTCTGTCTCTTTGCTCATGGCTGGAGCCCAGTTCAGTGATGGTGCCTTGCACCCACCATTCTGTGCCACGTTTTCCAAGGAAAGACTGGGTGACCCTAGGTGAGTATCATTTCCTTTTTTCCCTGTGGGTTTTTCTCCCGACAGGGACTTCCAGTCTCTGATGCCATGGGGTGCAAATTCTGTCTGTGACGGTTGTTGGGCACACAGCAATCTCTGTCTCTGTGCTCGTGGAGCCCAGTGCAGTGCTGGGGTCTCGCACCTGCCATTCTGTGAGACGTTTTCCAGGGAAAGACTGGATGACCCAAGGCCAGTCCCGTTGCCTTCCTTCCCTGTGGGTTTTTCTCGCGACTGGGACTCCCAGTCTCTGGTGTTTTTTGCCCACCGTTTAGCCTAGGAAGGTGATCAGGACATGCAGGCGTGTGGCTCTGGTCCGGTGACCTAGTACCTGTGCGACCCAGGATCTCTTCTGGGTTCTGGCTGTGTGACATGAGAGTGGACCCAACTGATTCTCATGCTTTGGGGGTTTCATCTCACCTGGGAAACATGATCACTGTTGTTTTAGGGCCCAGAGTTGCGTCTCTTGGTTGCTGTATGGAAAATGTCCTACTCCTCAGACGCAGTGTTCTCCTGGGGCCGCCATCTTGTTCTCCCTTAATTTCTTTCATTATTTCTTCCTTAACCCAGCTGTCATTGAGCAGCAAGTTGTTCAGTTTCCAAATGTGTGTAGGCTTTTTGCTATTTGTATTGTTGTTGAGGTCCAGCTTTCGTCCATGGTGGTCAGTTAGAGTTCAGGGGATTATTTCAATCGTCTTCTATCTGTTGAGGCTTGCTTTGTGACCAACTATATGGTCTATTTTGGAGAAGGTTCCATGAGGTGCTAAAAAGAAGGTATACTCTTTTGAGTTTGGGTGAAATGTTCTGTAGACATCTATTAGGTCCTTTTGAGTTAGGGCCTCTGTAAGTGCCTTTATCTCCCCATTTGGTTTCTGTCTAGATGTACTGTCCCTTGGTGAGAGTGGGGTGTTGAAGTCTCCCACTATTAAGGTGTTGGGATCGATGTGTGATTTAAGCTTTAATAATGTTTCATTTACAAATGTTCTTTATTTGCTACGTTCAATTTATTTAATTTTTCTATTTATTTTATCTTATGTATACAAATGGTTTGATGATATGTTTGTCTCTGTGTGCCGACATGTACCCAGTGGTCATTTAAGTCAGAAGAGACCTACATATCCCCTGGAATTAGAAATAAGATTAACTGTGTCAGATATAGGGTTGGTGAAGAATTTTCCCAATCTGTAGGCTGTCGTTTTGTTCTGAGGACAGTGTCCTTTGCTTTACAGAAGCTTTTCAGTTTCATGAGGTCCCATTTATTGATTGTTGCTCTTAGAGCCTGTGCTGTTGGTGTTCTGTTCAGGAATTTGTCTCCTGTGCCAATGAGTTCAAGGGTATCCCCACTTTTTCTTCTAAGAGGTTTAGTGTGTCTAGTTTTATGTTGAGGTCTTTGATCCACTTGGACTTTAGTTTTGTGCTGGGTGATAAGTATGAATCTATTTGCATTTTTCTACATGTAGACATCCAGTTAGACCAGCATCATTTGTTGAAGATGCTGTCTTTTTTTTCCATTGAATGGTTTTGGCATCTTTGTCAAAAATCAGGTGTCCATAAGTGTGTGGATTTATGTCTGGGTCTTCTATTCGATTCCATTGATCCACCAGTCTGTTTCTATGCCAGAACCATGCAGTTTTTAGTATTGTTGCTCTATAGTACAGCTTGAGATCAGGGATGGAGATGCCTCCTGAAGATCTTTTACTGTAGAGAATTGTTTTAGCAATTCTGGGTTTCTTGTTCCATATGAAGGTGAGAATTTTTCTTTCAAGGTCGGTAAAGAATTGTGTTGGCAATTTGATGGGAATTGCATTGAATCTGTAGATTGTTTTTGATAAGATGTCCATTTTTACTATATTAATCCTGTCAAGCCATGAGCATGGGAGATCTTTCCATCTTCTGATATCTTCTAGTTCTTTCTTCAGAGAATATCCAGTATATATAAAGAACTAAAGAAATTAAACAGCAAAAAACCAAGTAATCCTATTAAAAAATGGGTACAGAGCTAAACAGAGAATTCACTGCAGAGGAATATTGAATGGCAGAGAAACACTTAAAGAAATGCTCAACCTCATTAGCCATCAGGAAAATGCAAATCAAAATGACCCTACGATTTTACCTTACACCCATCAGAATGGCTCAGATCAAAAACTTAAGAGACAACACATGCTGGAGAGGTCATGGAGAAAGGGGAACCCTCCTCCACTGCTGGTGGAATGTAACCTTGTATAACCACTCTGGAAATCAATCTGACGCTTTCTCAGACAACTAGGAATAGCGCTTCCTCAAGATACAGCTATACCACTCCTAGGCATATATCCAAAAGATTCTCAAGTACACAATAAGGACATTTGCTCAACAATGTTTGTAGCAGTCTTATTTGTAATAGCCAGAAGCTGGAAACAGCCCAGATGCCCCTCAGTGGAGGAATAGATGCACAAATTGTGTTATATCTACACAATGAAATATTACTCAGCAATAAAAAACAAGGAAATCATGAAATTTGCAGATAAATGGTGGGATCTGGAAAAGATCATCTTGAGTTGATCTATCACAGAACCAGAAAGATGCACCCAGTATATACTCACTTATATAGACATACAATTTAGGATAAACCTACTAAAATCTGTACACCTAAAGAAATTAATCAAGAGGGAGGACTCTTGTTAAAATGCTCAATTCCTATCCAGAAAGGCAAAGAGGATGGACATCAGAAGAAGGAGAAAAGAGAGAACAAGTAAGGAGCCTGACACAGAGAACCTCTGAAAAGCTCTGCCTGCAGACTATCAATGTAGATGCTGAGACTTATGGGCAACATTTGGGCAGAGTGCAGGGAATCTTAGGAAAGAAGTGGGAAACAGTAAGATCTGGAGAGGACAGGAACTCCACAAGGAGAGCAACAGAACCAAAAAATCTGAGCACAGGGGTCTTTCCTGAGACTGTGATTCTAACCAAGGACTATGCATGGAGATAACCTAAGACCCCTGCACAGATGTAGCCCGTGGTAGTTCAGTATCCAAATGGGTTCCATTGTAATAGGAACAGGGACTGTCTCTGACATGAACTGATTGGCCTGTTCTTTAATTACTTCCCCCTGAGGGGGAAGCAGTATTACCAGGCCACACAAGGAGACAACGCAGCCACTCCTGATGAGACCTAATTGACTAGGATCAGAAGGAAGAAAAAGAAGTCCTCCACTATCAGTGGACTTGGGGAGGGTCATGCATGCAGATGGTGGAGGAAGGGAGATATTGGGACAGGAGGAGGGAGGGAACCATGGGGGAGGATACAAAGGGAATAAAATGTAATTAATAAAGAAAAAAATAAAATGTGAAAAAAAAAAGATTGACTGTGAACCACTATGTATATGCTGGGATTTGAATCTGGGCCAAGTGCAAATACATTGGTGCTCTTAACTGCTGAGTTATTTCTTCAGCATTTTGCTTTGATACTACAATGAATGTATGTTAAGAGTTTTTTACTTTAATTCTTATTTTTTTATATTAATTTTTATATAATTATACTTTATTCCGTTTTTAGCCTCATTCCCTCTCAATCTATCCCCTACTGCCTCATCTCCTCCTATGCCCCTTTCCAAGTCCACTGATAGGGGAGATCCTCCTCCCCTTTCATTTGACCCTAGCTTATCAGGTCTCATCAGGACTGGCTGCAATGTCTTCCTCTGTGGCCTGGTATGACTTCTCCCCCCTCACCTGGAGGTGATCAAAGAGCCAGCCACTGAGTTCATGTCAGAAATAGTCCCTTTTCCCCTTACTAGAGTATCCACTTGGAGACTGAGCTGCCATTGGCTACATCTGATCAGAGGATCTAGGTTATTTCCATGCATGGTCCTTGGTTGGAGTATCTGTCTCAGAAAAGACCCCCGTGCCCAGAATTCTTGGTTCTGTTGCTCTCCTTGTGGAGGTCCTGTCCCTTCCAGGTCTTTCTCTCTCCCCCTTCTTTCATAAGATTCCCTGCACTCTGAGCCAAGTTTGGCTATGAATCTCAGCATCTGCTTTGATATCCTGCCGGGTAGCATCTTTTAGAGGCCCTCTATGGTAGGCTCCTGTCCTGTTTCTTGTTTTCTCCTACTTCCAGTGTCCATCCCATTTGTCTTTCTGAGTGAGGATTGATCATCTTATCCAGAGTCCTCCTTCTTGATTAGCTTCTTTAGGTGTACAGATTTCAGTATGCTTATCCTATATTATATGTCTAATATCCACTTATAAGGTAGTGTATACCATAGTACTCAGCAATTATAAACAAGGAAATCATGAAATTTGAGAGCAAATTGTGGCATCTAGAAAATATCATCCTAAGTGAGGTATCTCAGAAGCATAAAGACACACATGGGCTGTAAAGACTTTTAAAGACAGCTCAAGAGCTTGAAATTCCATTAAGTTTCTATGAATTAGTTCTTTGAGAAAATAAATGTATATTTTTCTAATAATGTGTATTATCAGTTCCAAATGTACCAAAATATTTCTTATATTTTGTTACATTTTCAGGACCTCATCATGGCATTTGCCACTTTATGATAGCTAAGCTAGCAATCCTGAAATAATACACATATGAGTAATGCAAAACAGACTAAGAGGTTGTATTTATATATTTTTGCATATATGTATTCTATGTATCTGTCTATCTACATGTTTAACTATTTATCATCTATCTGTCTATTGTCTATCTCTATCTGTCTTTCTATCTATCTACCTGTCTGTCTCTCTCTGTAAATGTGTATGTAACACAGCAGTTTTTGAAAAATAAACCATTATTTCAAGAGAGGGCAAGAGGTTATGTAGGAGGGAAGAAACGAAAAGGGGAAAATGAACTAATATGTTAATTTGAAAAATAATTTGTAAAGATGACTATCTGTTTCTTGTGTATTCCCTCAGATTGCACAGCTTCTTCTTCAGTTCTTTTTTTTTTAAAAGCCTAGATGATGGTTTATTTAGTATGTTAAGTTTTCCTTTGTATGAGACTCCCAAGACAATATAATGAATCTTAATTAATGAAAACAGCATAGCCAATCCTTTGCATCAACCTATACTTGCTAACTTTAAGCTTCTGTGTTAATATTGGAAGAGTACTGTTTCAAATAAATGAAGAATAAGAAACCAGAATGATCATATTTTTACTTTTTTTGTTTTGCTTTCAGGTGAATTTAAACTGAAGAAAACCTAGAATATAATTAATTGAGATGTTGTACATTGAAACAGCATTATTGTTTCAAAATCTAATTTCTTTCTGAGACAGGGTTCAATGTAACTCAGGCTGCCTGCTGGGATTACAGGAACACATGCACCACAATGTCTGGCTTTCAAAATCTTAATTATTTTGATAACCTTTACTGTTATTATGTATATGTCTACATGCAAATATATAAATATACACATATATTTAGATAGATACAGCCTTAATATTTCTGAGGATAAAACCTATAGATTTATTTGTACTAGGTAAGTATGTTATGCTATCACTGAGTCATATATCCAACTCCCCAAATACATTTTTTATATTGGAAATTACTGATGTACGTGTTTTGTTTTCTCCATTAATTAATTTTTAATTAAATTTTTATTTTTATATTAATTGAAGTTTATTTATTTTTTACAGTTTATTTACTTTGTATCTCAGCTGTGGCTCCCTTCCTCATTCCCTCCCAATCCCACACTCCGTCCATCATCTCCTCCCTGCCCCTCTCTAAGTCCACTGATAGTGGAGGACCTCCTCCCCTTCCATCTGACCCTAGCTTATCAGGTCTCATCAGGACTAGCTGCAATGTCTTCCTCTGGGGCCTAGCAAGGCTGCTCTTCCCTCAGGGTGTGTGTAAGGGTAGATAATCAAAGTGTCCACCACTGAGTTCATGTCAGAGACAATCCCTGTTCCCCTTACTAAGGAAACCCACTTGGACACTGAGCTACCATGGGCTACACCCGAGCAGGGGTTTTAGGTTATATCTATGCATATTCCTTGGTTGGAGATACAGTCTCATAAAAGACCCCTGTGCCCAGATGTATTTGGTCCTTGTAGAGCTCCTGTCTTCGCCAGGTCTTACTAACTCCCCTTTTATATGATTCCCTGCACTCTGCCCAAAGTTTGGTTATGAATCTCAGTCTCTACTTTGATACCCTGCTAGGTAGAGTCTTTTAGAGCCCTCTTTGCTAGGCTCCTGTCATGTTTCTTGTTTTCTCCTACTTCCCATGTCCATCCTATTTGTCTTTCTGAGTGATCATCTTATCACAGGAACTGCTTCTTGTTCAGATTCTTAAAGTGTCCAGATTTTAGTATGTTTATCCTATCTTATTGGTCTAGATCCACTTATAAGTGAGTATTATATAGCGTGTGTGTCTTTCTGCTTCTGGGATACTTCACTCAGGATGATCTTTTCTAGATCCTACCATTTGCCTGCAAATTTCATGATTTCCTTGTTTTTAATTGCTGAGTAGTATTCCATTGTGTAAATGTACCACAATTTCTGTATCCATTCTTCCACTGAGGGACATCTGGGTTGTTTCCAGGTTCTGGCTATTATGAATAAAGCTGCTACGAACATGGTTGAGCAAATGTCCTTGTTGTGTACTTGAGCATATTTTAGATATATGCCTAGGGATAGTACAGCTGGATCTTGAGGAAACACTATTCCTAATTGTCTGAGAAAGCACCGGATTGATTTTCAAAGTCGTTGTACAAGTTTACGTTCCTACCAGCAATGGAAGAGGGTTCCCCTTTCTTCACAACCTCTCCAGCATGTATTGTCACTTGAATTTTTGATCTTAGCCATTCTGATGGGTATAAGGTGAAATCTCAGGGTCGTTTTGATTTGCATCTCTCTGATGACTAAGGATGTTGAACATTTCTTTAAGTGTTACTCTGTCATTCTATATTCCTCTACAGAGAATTTTCTGTTTAGCAACATACCCCGTTTTTTAAATTGGATTACTTGATTTGTTGTTTTTTAACTTCTTTAGTTCTTTATATATTTTTGATATTAGCTCTCTGTCAGATATGACAGCCTACAGACTGTCATATAGGGAAAGGATCTTCTCCATTAATTAATTTAATTGTTCACTTTACAGCCTGTCCACAGACCCCTCCGTCTTCTCCCCCACCCCATCCATCCCTCATAGCCCTTATTTTCATCCTCTCATAACCTTCCTCTCAGAGGAGAGGCCACTCCATGGGTACCAACCTGTCCTGGCATATTAAGTCACATCAGGACTAAATGCATCGTCTCCCAATGAGGCCTGACAAGGCAGCCCAGCTTGAGGAAGGGATCCAAAGACAGGCAGCAAAGTCAGAGTCAGCCACCCCCCTCAATTGTTAGGGAACCCAAGTGATGACTAAGCTGCACATCTGCTACAAATGTGTAGGGGACCTAGGTCCAGCCTATGAATGTTCTTTGGTTGGTGATTCAGTCTCTGTGTGCCTCCATGGACCTAGGTTAGTTGACTCTGTAGGTCTTCTTGTGGTGTCTGGCTCCTTCAATAGCTCCCCCCCTCCCTGCCCCTTTCCACTCTTCCACAAGACTCCAGGAGCTCTGCCTATTGATCGGCTGTGGGTCTCTGCATGTGTTTCCACCAGCTGCAGGATGAAGCTTCTCAGGCTCCTGTCTGCATGTACAGCAGAGTAACTTAATAGTGTCCAGGGTTTGCTCTCTCCCATGGGGTTGGTGTCACGTTGGGCCAGTCATTAGTCTCCTATTCCCTCAATTTCTGTTCCATCTTTATCCCTGCATTTCTTATAGGCAGGACAAATTTTGGTTCAAAGGTTTTGTGGGTGGATTGCTGTCCTCTTCCCTCCACTAGAAGTCCCACCTGGCTACAGGCGGTGGCCACTTCACTTCAGGTTCCATGTATTTCAGGGCAAATGTGGTTAGAATAAGCAAGACATAGCCTATTTCCCCCATTTCCTATTAAACCTGAATTCCTGGGCTATTTTAATTGTTATTTCTTTGTCTCCTTCTGCCTGACCATCCTGCTTTCCTTTTGTCTTCAAACAAACAAACAAAGAAACAAACAAACAAAAACCAGTGTATCAAGCACCTATTATGTGTCCAAACAATAACAAAACAATGACCACTAAACATGCTTGATAAACAAGATATTAATAACAGCATTATGATAAATGTTGTAACCTATATATTGGGACTTGGGGACATTTTTTTACAGTGATTACTAGTGGTTAGAATATCTTTGAACTTACTGTCTATTTATCTATAACTTCTCTTAGGAGGTTCTTAAGAAAGGCCCTTAAGAGACTTAAGACTAATTCCCTGTGTAAGCCTGATTTTTTTGTAAATGAGTTTTTTGAGCAATTGCTTTAAACCAATACAGTTGTTACTATAAATCTAAATTACAGGGGCCAATCATACATGAGTTTTGCTTTGTGGTATACTAAGACTTGTTATTTAATCTTTAGATGAACAGTTGGATCTTAAGTGACCTAAGAAATGATTGCAATCTTTCTCTATGGGCTTATGGCTCTAGCCCTAGGCATTTGGACCGCTCCACTTTGTGGTCCCAATTTACATTTCTGGAGAATCCTAGGAAAGAACCTGAAAATAAAACATATTATATGAGTGGTCTGGATTAAATTAACACCAATAATTTCTGTACACATCAGTAAAAGCCTCTTAGGAAATGCTCCAAAAACAGACACTGGTAATAAACAGAGAGGAACTCAACAAATTGTAAATAATATCAACAAAAATATATAGACTCATATGAAGAAGACTCTAAAAACAGTGAAAGACATAAAAACAAAATTTACTGAGAGTAAATATTTCTCTCTAGAATGAAAACTGAATGCAATAAAGATTTTATTTCTTCTACAATTAAATATAAATATAAGTGAAAAGAAATTGCAGTAAATTTAAACTAAACTACTCTAAGATGTGCTGTTAAATATAACCCATAAAAATAGCTGAGAGAGTTTTTAAAAGACAGGGCATGAACTCCGTGTGCTGGTATACAGCTTTATTCCCAGCACTGCAAAGAAGAGGCAGGCAAATCTCTATGAGTTCAAGGCCAGCTTAGGCTACATAGCAAGTTCCACACCAGCCAGAGCTATAGAGTAAGATCCTTTTTCAAAAATAAAACAAAGTAAAGACATAATTTGACATTTTTCTTATTATTTATTTATTATGACAGTACCATATAAGTCAAACCAATATGGATAAAATCAATTATAAATAAAACGCCGTGTTCTAATTATAGTTTTTAATATATATTATTAGGACTATAATCAATATGTAATGAAATAAGAACATTTATTTTGAATGCAAAACTAATTTCATGTAACTTTTATTTTTTGAAATTATGATTACATCACTCCCTTCGTCCTTTCTTTTATCTTAATTGTGGTTGCACACACAAACACATAGACACATGCACAAGCACACACAGTTTGAAATACAGAAACAAAACCTGTTCAGTCTGCCTACTCTAACCTGTATGTATAATTCGGGGTTGACCCTTTGGTATTTGATAAATCAGTTGATAAATCAATTGGTGTCTTCTTTGATGATGAAGACCATTTCTGTTGCCCTTAGCATTTAAAAGTTGCCCCTAGTTCTTTGTCTAGGATCGAGGCCCTGTGAGCTTTTCCACTTCCTAATTAGCATGTGTCTTATTTAGGTGGCCATATTGATAAGAATTCATGGGTGTAGCATTTTGTTGGAATTATTAATATTATTTTCATACAAATAATTCAAATAAATAATTCATATTTAATAACTTACAATATTGAAAAATAATGTCACATGTTTACTGGTGACATTTACTTCTCTGATTTAACTATTACTACCTGGGAAGTTACTTGGTCACTTACCGTACATATTTAAAATTTTTATGTTTAGAAAAATCTTTTCAGAGGCCCTCTGTGGTAGGCTCCTGTCCTGTTCCCTGTTTTCTCCCTCTTCCTATGTCCGTCCAATTTGCCTTTTTAAGTGAGGATTGATCATCTCACCCAGGGTCCTCCTTCTTGCCTAGATTCTTTAGGTGTACTGATTTTAGTATGATTATCGTATACTATAGGTCTAGTACCCACTTATAAGTGAGTATTATATACCATGAGTGTCTTTTTCCTTCTGGGATACCTCATTCAGGATGATCTTTTCTAGATCCCACCATTTGCCTGCAAATTTCATGATTTCTTGTTTTTAATTGCTGAGTAGTATTCCATTGCATAAGTGTACCACAATTTCTGTATCCATTCCTCAGTTGAGGGATGTCTGGGTTGTTTCCGGGTTCTGACTGTTATAAATAAAGCTGCTATGAACATGGTTGAGCAAATGTCCTTGTTGTGTACTTGAGCATATTTTGGATATATGACTAGGAGTGGTATAGCTGGATCTTGAGGAAGCGCTAGATTGATTTCCAAAATGGTTGTACACGTTTACATTCCCACAAGCAGTAGAAGATGGTTCCCCTTTCTCCTTGTCCTCTCCAGCATATGTTGTCACTTGAGATTTTTATCTTAGCCATTCTGATGGGTGAAAGGTGAAATCTCAGGGTCGTTTCAAAGCACATGCTGAGACTCCCAGCCAAACTTTGGGCAGAGTGCAGGGAGACCTATGAAAGAAGGGGGAGATAGAAAGACCTGGAGGGGAAAGGAGCTCCACAAGGAGAACAACAGAACCAAGAAATCTGAGCACAGGGGTCTTTTCTGAGACTGATACTCCAAACAACAACCATGCATAGAGATAATCTAGAATGCCTGCATAGATGTAGCCCATGGCAGCTCAGCCTCCAAGTGGGAATCCTAGTAAGGGGAACAGGGCTTATCTCTGACATGAGCTCAGTGGCTGACTCTTTGATCACCTCCCTCTGAGGGGGAAACAGCCTTATCAGGCCACAGAGGAAGACAATGCAGTCAGTCCTGATGAGACCTGATAGGCTAAGGTCAGATGGATGGGGAAGGGGACCTCCCCTAGTAGTGAAATTGGAGAGGGACATGGGAGGAGATGAAGGAAGGAGGGTGGGATTAGTAGGGAATGAGGGAGGAGGCTACAGCTGGGACACAAAGTGAATAAACTGTAAATAACATTAAAGAATTTTTAAAAATTTAAAAGAATATGAAAAACTAGAAAAAAATCTTTTCCTCAGAAAAACAAAAGATCAATATCCTTTTCTGAAATTACAGGAAGACTAGTTTTAGAAACATTAAATTTAAAAGTTTTGGGGGATTTTTCCATAATGAAGTAATGGGAGTTGAATTTAGAATTATACCCAGGTAAACATTAACAATGTATCTTGCATCCTATGCAAAAATAAATCAGTTTTATTCTATGGAAAATAGAGAATAATTAGAAATTTCAATTATGGATGATTTAATTTAACTGTCATCACTTTTTTTATTTAAATGGTCTGGGCTACAAAGTAGAATATTTTGCTGCAAATGAAAATTGGATTGGAAACAGCTTCAAAAATAGAAAAAAACCAACAAATTGATAGGGAGAAGTGTTTGAATAATTTAAAATGAGATGGGTCACTTCCTGTCTAATAAAATCTGAAGAGTAATTAGGGTAGGCATTATAATCACAGAGTTTTAGAGATTTTAAGCTTTCTGTGACTAATTTGTCATTACAAAAGTACTATATTTTTCTTATAAAAATACTTTAAAACTGGTATCATTATAAACAGCCTTAGTCTATGACCTCAGCTTCTTATTTTGACCCAAAAATCAGTAAGGCCTACCTTCTACTTGCTGCATCCAAGCCAGAGAGGTATGGCCATTCAGCCTATGGTCCAATAGAGATTCACTTGCGAACTCATAGGAGAGGACATTGCGTATCTCTACTCATTTATGTGTTCTTACACCATGGCTGCCTGCATATATTTCTGACACTTTCAACTGCCACTGGGAATGTGTTTTTTAATTATCTTAGAGCCATGTAAAAGATACGTGAATTGTATCAACCCAAGGAAGGGAATAATGTTGGGAGATGATAATACAACGTTATTCCAGTATTTCCAGAAAAGTGGGGTGCTTTCATCCTCTTCCTAAAATAGAAATGATTTCAATTCTGAAGAAGACAATTGTTCAGAATAGAAAAGTATCAAAGAAATACTGTCCTTACTTTGAAGGAGAGCTATCAGAATGGGGTGGCATATTCATGGGTTTTGGGGTTCAGTCTTATAGAAAGAAAATAACAGGGCAGTTATGGCTCACTTTAACTTTCATGTTCCAAGAGTAAGCTTAAAAAAATTTGTTCTGAGCTGAAAATATATTTGCTGGTGCCTGATCAAGAGCAATCAGAAATGCAAAGAAATTCCAGCAATCCCCTTTTGCTCTGTTTTTTTTTTTTTTTTTTTGGTTGAGAACTTATTCTGGCTGCTATACACTTTGCTCCACTAAATCATTCAGGCAACAATATGCATAACATTAAATGTTCTTTACTATGTAATGCCACACAGGAAAATCTCTAAAGTTTTCCCATTTTACATTAACTTTTGTTTTGTTAAAACAAAAAGATGATGGAACAGTGAGTAGATTTTAGGTGTATAAATAAAAATGAAATTGCTAAACCAAAGTAATAGCCCCCTCTCCTCCCTTGTTTCCAGGGCTTGGGAAGCATTTCACATCTATTGCTGTTTTTCTCCAAAACAACAACAATAAAAGCATATGTGCATCTAAACACTAGGTGGGAAACTTAGGGGTTACACTCTGCTGACTTTGGAGATAAAAATTTCTTAGGATCTTTGAAAAAATGGTCAGAAAAAATGCTTGATAGAGAAAACAGACATGAGCCAAATTGTCAGAAGTTCTTTTGTGATATGAATGAAAATGATTCTTCCATCAGCATATTTGGGAGCAGGGTTGAGCTTCCTTTTTTTTTAATATTTCATTATCATGTTTTATTTTATTTTTATTTTTTTCAATGCAGTTTATTCCGGAACCATGAACAATCATCGGACCCTGGGGAAAGCCAGCCCACAGCTTATCTAGCCTCTGGGTAGCCAGCCCCAGTGTGCCACGTGGGCAATGCAGATAGGTCCACATACATGGAAGCAAGCCAGATCCTCAGCCTTAGCCAAATGTGGAGTTGTTTGTGACAGAGAGCACTCACCATCGGGAAGGTGGAAGGCGGAAACCAGCTCCATCTTTAAGGCACGGCATTGCGCAGCTCTCTACAGTTTCCCCTTTTTGTTTTAGACACATCAGGCAAGAGTAGAGGTCTGATCTCTGATATTAGAAATAAATTGGGACTTTGTACCGATGTTCATTTAGGTGTCATCCACCCAAAGAGCATCAGACCCGTCTGATACCTTTTTCTCAGAGGCGGGACCTGGGGCATCAACCAGCATGCAATCAGACTTGCTCTTCTCTGGGTCGAAAGCTGCTGACCCTGAGTGCAGTGCTTAGCCTCGCATTCTGAGGGTAACATTTTAGCTCCCATGCTTGGGGAGACTGTCCTGCTTCAATGGCTGTAAAGGCCTGAATGATCATGGCTGCATTACGCTGTTGTGAGACTCTAATCTTGCATATACACCACAGGCAAACCAAGGAGACCAACACCAGAAGGCCTGCTAATGCTCCCATGCCCGCCCATTCCTTCAGATGATTCATGGCTGCAGCAATCCATGGTGATATTCCTGTGGCTAGTCCTGCGTCCACTCTGGTAGAATTTACCGTGATAATGGCCACTCTCAGTTGCTCCATCGTAGTATCGAATTCTCCAGTCCAATTACCTAAAATATAGCTAGACAATTGTTTAGACAGATTTGCAGCACAGGAAACATTCTCATGTTGTATGCTAGTGACACAAAGTCCAGCATACTTCCATTGACAGCCAAGTTGAGCAATTTGCCATAAGGTATCAATTTGCTCCTGCACGAGGTCAATCCTCTGATTGAACACCATCAAACCTCCTTTTAGTTGAGCATTAATTCCTTTTTGTACATCTAAGGCATAAGCTACATTGGCTAAAAGATTATTCAGGGTCTGAACAGTCTGCACAGTATGACTCATGGCTAATGCCACGGTGGTAGCTCCAACAGCCGCCAATGAGATGGCAGTAACAATGGCAGCAGTAATTCCAAGATCCCTTTTCTGTCTGAAGAGAGTCATAGCGTGAGGGGCATCAACAGGCACAGGCACCCAGCGAGGCATGTGAGTAACCTAAATTCACTAGCATTCCAGCATTGGGCAAAAAAGCAAGTATCATTGCCACAATTACTTGGCTCTATCTGGCTAATAATGAATAAAAATGGGGGATATAAACAAACAGGTATGGGCTTATAGGAAATATTATGAGAAGCCTTAACCCCCTCGTTGGAACATCTTGCATCAGTTCTAGAACTAGCAGTGGTGGTGTCCGAGGTCTGAGTAGGTTCAGGAGACCATTGCCCCCAGGGGCGAGACGTGCTCCATGTAAATTGACTAACTCCATGTTTTCCTCCACTTTTGAAAGTCATTTAAGGTTCTTAAATTATCTTTTTTTCCTTTTTTTAAAAAATTTTTCATCAATTACACTTTATTCATTCTGTATCCCCCCCCATAAGCCCCTCCCTCCTCTCCTCCCACCCTCTCTCCTCCCTCTGCATGCATGCCACTCCCCAAGTCCACTGATAGGGGAGGTTCTCCTCTCCTTTCTGATCTTAGTCCATCAGTTCACATCAAAAGTGGCTGCATTGTCCTCTACTATGGCCTGGTAAGGCTGCTCCCCCCCAGGGGGAGGTGATCAAAGAGCAGGCCAATCAGATTATGTCAGAGGCAGTCCCTCTTCACATTACTATGTAACCCACTTGGACTCTGAACTGCCCTGGGCTACATCTGTGCAGGGGTTCTGGGTTATATCCATGGATAGTCCTTGGTTGGAATATGAGTCTCTGGGAAGACCCCTGTGTTCAAATTTTCTGGTTCTGTTGCTATCTTTGTGGAGACCCTGTCCTCTCCAGCTCTTACTATTTCCCAGTTCTTACATAAAATTCCATTCACTGTGCCCAACAGTTGCCCATCAGCCTCATCATCTGCTTTGATAGTCTGTAGGGCAGAGGCTTTCAGAGGCTCTCTGTGGTAGGTTCCTAGGTTGTTTCCTGTTTTCTTCTGCTGCTGATGTCCATCCTCTTTGCCTTTCAGGATGGGGATTGACCGTTTTAGGTAGGGTCCTCACTCTTGTTTAGTTTCTTTAGATGCACAGATTTTAGTGGGTTTGTCCCATGTTGTATGTCTATATGAGTGAGTGTATGGCGTGTGTGCCTTTTTGCTTCTGGGACAACTCACTTAGGATGATCCTTTCCAGGTCCCACCATTTACCTGCAAATTTCATGATTTCCTTATTTTTCATTGCTGAGTAATATTCCATTGTGTAGATGTACCACAATTTCTGCATCCATTCTTCAATTGAGGGGCATCTGGGTTGTTTCCAGCTTCTGGCTATTACAAATAAAGCTGCTACAAACATGGTTGAGCAAATGTCCTTTTTGTGTACTTGAGCCTCTTTTGGATATATGCCCAGTAGTGGTATGGCTGGATCTTGAGGAAGCGCTATTCCTAGTTGTCTGAGAAAACGCCAGATTGATTTCCAGAGTGGGTGTACAAGTTTACATTCCCACCAGCAGTGGAGAAGGGTTCCTCTTTATCCACAGCCTCTCCAGCATGGCAACACAATTCTTTACATACCTCAATAGAACAATTCTCAACTTCATATGGAAAAACAAAAACCCCAGAATACCTAAAACATTTTTGTACAATAAAAGAACTTTAAGTATCTCCATTCTTGATCTCAAGCTGTCCTATAGAGTAACAGTAATAAAAACAGCATGGTACTAGCATATGAACAGACTGGTAGATCAAAGGAATCGAATTGAAGACCCAGAAATAAATTCACACACTTATGGACACCTAACTATTGACAAAGAAGTAGAAAACATACAATGGAGTATAAGATAGCCTCTTTAACAAATGGTGCTTGTCTAACTGGATGACTACATGTAGAAAAATGCAAATAAATCCATACTTATCATGCTGCACAAAAGTCAAGTCCAAGTGGATTAAAGACCTTAATAGAAAACCAGACACTCTAAATCTGTTAGTAGTTAATTTTTACAATATTTTAAAGTCAGAATGAACTCATACCTGAAGGTTTGATAAAAGCAAAAAGCTCATTATATGGTCATTTTTTGATATGTTGACAGCTTTGAATAATTCCAGGAAAATCTGTTGCTTTCTTACTGTAGACAGGTTCTGTTTATCAAACCCTTATAGCACAGGCTAAAGTGCTTGATTATTTGTAGAATTTGACCTCTTTCCTTGTACCCAGAAGGAAAGGACTTAGCATTTAGTCAACATTGTTGAGCATGAAAATATTTTCTTTTATCTGTATCAGGTTGACTGCTCAGTGTACTCATGGTTGAAATATTGTAGCTTGGACTAAATGGTTTGGAGGAGAGACATTTTCCTCTTTTTTTATTGCCATGTAAAGGCTATTCAATATATTGTGTTTAGTCTCCACCCCCAAACACTAAAAACATCTTCATCCTCAGAGACATCACATCTACAAAATACTGAAATTACTTTAGTGGTACCTTATTTCTCTCATATGTGAAAGGTACTTAACACTCACTTGTGTATATATAAGCACAAATTACAGTTGAAGATAGGTAATGAAATGTGTCCCTAAGCAACCGCCACTGTGACCAAAACAAACAAACAAACAAACAAAACAAAAAACAAATATAAACAGCAACAACAACAACAAAAAACATCCTGAGTGAGATATCCCAGGAGCAGAAAGAGACACATGGTATTTACGCACTTATAAGTGGATACTGGACCTATAAGATAGGATAAACATACTTAAATATGTACACCTAAAGAAGATAAACAAGAAAGAGGACCAGGGGTAAGATGATTAATCCTCACTTAGAAAGACAATCATACCATCTGAGGATGAGGCTACGCTCTATTTTCTTTTTAAGAGTTTCACTTATGATGGAATGCGTTGTTTTGCAGAACTGATCGGTGATTGCAAGTGACTCCTTGATTGAGGAAAGAAGAGGATTTGCCACAACCACCTCCTGAAGGTTAACATGTGATTTTTGAGGCCTTTTAACTATTCAGATTGGTAAAGCTCTGTATTAGGGGGTTAGCTGAGAATCTTGGTGTCCATGTTCTATGGGATGTGTGAGGACCTGTTTGATCTCCCCAGGATCATGACT
The DNA here is from genome assembly GCF_030254825.1 of Meriones unguiculatus. Lineage (NCBI taxonomy): Eukaryota > Metazoa > Chordata > Mammalia > Rodentia > Muridae > Meriones > Meriones unguiculatus. The sequence continues at coordinate 52,973,874 of NC_083352.1, read as the reverse complement.
TGTGCTTGTTCACGTAAGCACACTGTAAGATTACACCATAGGTTCAAGACCACACTGGGTTGCAGAATTCATTTGTATTTTAAATAAATGTTTGTAATATACCTGACAAATTTGATGTTAATTAAAGTAGACTTTTGAATGTGAAAAAAAAAAAAAAAAAGAAAGACAAATGGGATGGACATTGGAAGTAGGGGAAAACAAGTAACAGGACAGTAGCCTACCACAGAAGGCACCTGAAAGACTCTACCCAGCAGTAAATCAAAGCAGATGCTGAGACCCATAACCAAACCTTCAGCAAATTATAGGGAATCATGTGAAGGAAGGAAGAATTAGTATAGCCTAGAGGGGACAGGGAGTCCCACAAGGTCCAAATATATCTGGGCACAGGGGTCTTCTTTGAGACTGTTTATCCAACCAAGGACCATGCATGGATATAACCTAGAACCCCTGCTCAAATGGAACCCATGGTAGCTCAGTATCCAAGTGGGTTCACTAGTAAGGGGGACAGGAATTGTTTCTGACATGAACTCAATGTCTGGCTCATTGAGCTTTCCCCCTACCCCTGAGGGAGGAGCAGCCTTGCTAGGCCACAAATAAGGACATTGCAACCATCCTGAGGATACCTGATAAGCTAGGGTCAGATGGAAGGAGAGGAGGACACCCCCTCTCCGTGGACTCGGAAGGGGGCAGGGAGGAGATGATGGAGGGAGGGAAGAATAGGGAGGGAAGGAGGGAGAGAGCTACAGCTGGGATATGAGTGAATGTATAAAATTATTTAAAAATAAAAAAATATTAAAAAAAAAAGACAGCTTTATCCTGTCCAAGTGGCCTGCATTATGGCTTTCTCACACATGTTCAGCGATCAATGTGTCTTGACTATTGAAACACATACTACTTCAGGTATGCTAAACATGATTGATATGGTACCTAAGTTTGTCTGATTTTAGACATTATAAGAAAGACATCTAAGTATGAATACATTAGTTTATACCTTGGTTTTTGGCCAATAATCATTTATATTATCTATGTCAACATTTCTGATTGTCACTTAAATTTTTTTTTACTTTTATTAATTACACTTTATTCACTTTATATCCCCCATAAACCCCTCCCTCCTCCCCTCCTAATCCCACCTTCCCTCCCCTGTCTTCACGCATGCCCCTCCCCAAGTCCACTGATAGGGGAGGTCCTCTTCTCCTTCCTTCTGATCCTAGTCTATCAGATCTCATCAGGAGTGGCTGCATTGTCATCTTCTGTGGCCTGGTAAGGCTGCTCCCCCCTCAGGGGGAGGTGATCAAAGAGCAGGCCAATCAGTTATATCAGAGGCAGTCCCTTTTCCCATTACTATGGGACCAACTTGGACACTGAACTGCCATGGGCTACATCTGTGCAGGGGTTCTAGGTTATCTTCATGCCTGGTACTTGGTTGGAGTATGAGTCTCTGGAAAGACCCCTGTGTTCAAATTTCTGGTTCTGTTGCTCTTCTTGTGGAGCTCTTGTCCTCTCCAGATCTTACTATTTCTCACTTCTTACATAAGATTCCATGCACTCTGCCCAACAGTTGGCCATAAGTCTCACTATCTGCTGTGATAGTATGCAGGGCAGGCCTTTCAGAGGCCTTTTGTGGCAGGTTCCTAACTTGTTTCCTGTTTTTTTCTTCTTTTGATTCCATCCTCTTTGCATTTGGGATGGGAACTGAACATTTAGTCAGAGTCCTCCCTCTTGATTAGTTTCTTTAGATGTACAGATTTTAGTATGTTTATCCTATATTATATGTCTATATGAGTGAGTAAATACCATGTGTGTCTTTCTGCTTCTGGAACAGCTCACTCAGGATGATCCTTTCCAGTTCTCACCATTGACCTTAAAATTTCATGATTTCCTTGTTTTTCTTTTTTTTTTAATTTTTCTCATTTTATTTTATTTTTTCAATGCAGTTTATTCAGGAAACTTGAACATTCATCTGACCCTGGGGAAAGCCAGCCCACAGCTTAAATAGCCTCTGGGTAGCCAGCCCCAGCGTGCCATGTGTGCAATGCAGATAGGTCCACATACATGGAAGCCAGCCAGATCCTCAGCCTTAGCCAAATGTGGAGTTGTTTGTGACAGAGAACACTCACCATCGGGAAGGTGGAAGGCGGAAACCAGCTCCATCTTTAAGACACGGCATTGCGCAGCTCTCTACAGTTCCCCCTTTTTGTTTTAGACGCATCAGGCAAGAGTAGAGGTCTGATCTCTGATATTAGAAATAAATTGGGACTTTGTACCGATGTTCATTTAAGTGTCATCCACCCAAAGAGCATCAGACCCAACCGATACCTTTTTCTCAGAGGCGGGACCTGGGGCATCAACCCGCATGCAATCAGACTTGCTCTTCTCTGGGTCGAAAGCTGCTGACCCTGAGTGCAGTGCTTAGCCTCGCATCCTGAGGGTAACATTTTAGCTTTTTATGGTATCCAACCATGCTTGGGGAGACTGTCCTGCTTCAATGGCTGTAAAGGCCTGAATGATCATGGCTGCATTATGATGTTGTGAGACTCTAATCTTGCATATACACCACAGGCAAACCAAGGAGACCAACACCAGAAGGCCTGCTAACGCTCCCATGCCCGCCCATTCCTTCAGATGATTCATGGCTGCAGCAATCCATGATGATAATCCTGTGGCTAGTCCTGCGTCCACTCTGGTAGAATTTACCATGATAATGGCCACTCTCAGCTGCTCCATTGTAGTATCGAATTCTCCAGTCCAATTACCTAAAATATAGCTAGACAATTGTTTAGACAGATTTGCAGCACAGATTTCCTTGTTTTTCATTGCTGAGTAATATTCCATTGTGTAGATATACCACAATTTCTGTATCCATTCTTCACTTGAAGGGCATCTCGATTGTTTCCAGCTTTTGGCTATTACAAATAAAGCTGATACAAACATGGTTGAGCAAACGTTATTATTGTGTACTTGAGCCTCTTTTGGATATATGCCTAGGAGTGGTATGGCTGGATCGTGAGGAAGCAGTATTCCTAGTTGTCTGAGAAAGCGCCAGATTGATTTCCAGAGTGGTTGTTTATCAGCACCTGTGTACTATTCCATTCAATGCAAGAAATAAATTGATGTTTGGTTTGCTTCCAGTGTGGATCTATCTGATGGATGCTATTTGAAATTTCTGTAAACTTTCCTGGAAACATGCAAACTTTTCTATAGGAAATTCTCTTAGGAGAACTAGTACTAGAATATAAAATGTGCACAGGTCCACACACTATGCTGCACACACACATTTTTAAAAATGGGTTTCACTTCTCCATGTACTCAGTAGCAAATACATTTTAGTTGCTTTATGTAATATTATTTAAAACCTTTTAATCAGTGCAAGATTAGCTTAGTTCTTATTGTATTATTTCTATTCAAATAAAACACATTAAGAGAACACTTTTGTATACTTAATATTTTAATACATTATGTAGTCTGAGCCTTTAAAAATAAAACTCCTTACATTATCAAATAGCAGTATATTGCTGAGCTATAAGTTTGAATGCAGCTTTTACTTTCTTTTTGGCTTTCCTGATTGTTTCATAACTATTCCTACTGCATGTAGTTTATTTATAGTAAAATAAATAAATAAAATCCATGTTAAAAAATTTTATGAGGACTTTGGATATGTTTCTGTCAATCTGTTTTCCTTTGTTTTATAGAGGCTTTCTAATGAATGCAACTTTAGTGTCATGATGCTTCTTGTTCACTTACTAATATGAAAAAGTCTTAAATACTTCCAGTTACGGTTTTACAATACTTAGTACATGTTTTTCTGGTTAAATTTTTCCTTCTTCTGGTTCATATTCACACAGAAACATATAAAACCCTTACATAAACCTGTACCAATAAATTTCCAGTAAATTTAATTTTCTCCAAAAGTATATTTTTAAACATTAAGTCCACTTTTATTAATTAGTGTTCTGATTTCTTACTGCTTACTTAGTTTATATTTTGGTTTCATCCCTATTCAGCATGATTATTTTTCTCTCATTTTTTTGTGGTTTAAAATTGATAGATTACTTTGTTCTTCTTCCATTTCGAATATAGTCTGAACTTTGCCTTCCCTAGATTCCATAAACACACTTCTGTTGAATATTGAATTCTTGATTGATAGTAACTTTCTTCTCTGTACAGTTGAGAGAAATCAACTGTTAAACTTTTAGAAGGCACTTGCCAGTATAGTGTCATTTTTTTGAAAGTAATATTTTCTCTCTGACTGCTTTTGGTTATTTTATCATTCGAGAGCTTTCTGAGATATCAATCTGAAATATCTACACTGAAAAATTTATTGTTATCTACTTTTGAATCCTTGGCCAATTATGAAAAGATCTCAACTGTTTCACTTAAAAAATGTTGCACATGCCACTTTTTGTATTGTTATTTCTGGGCCTTTCTTTTTCTTTTTGAGATAGGTCTCTCTGTGCTGCTCAGGCTGGCATAGAACTCCCATGTAGCTGAGGCTCATCTCAAACTTGATTCTTTGATCTTACTCTCAGTGCTAAAATTACAGATTGATACTACTATACCTGATACATTCTGTGGGGGAGGGGGGATTTTTGCCTTTAATTTTGAAGGTGCTCAGGGTATATATTTGTGTGTGTGTGTATTTGTGTGTGTATGAATGTATGCGCATACATACAAAACTTGCACATTGTATTTATGAATGTCGACCAGAGATCAACACAAGATGTTTTCTTTAATCACTTCCCAACTTTTTATTTTTTATTTTTTTTTGTGGCAGGGTTTCTCATTGATCCTGGAGTTTGCCAAAGTCTAAAGGCACATGAAGGAAATCAATAACTGTAGACAGGAGAAGACAGGCGTGTAAGATCAAGAGGAGAACAAAGAGTAATAACTTTGCATGCCACTTTGGTGTATCCAGGGCAGCTCTTGGGGCTTCCCACAGACAAGAGATTGAGTGGATCTTTAGCTATTCTACCAACCAACTGCTAAATTCTTCTATCAATGCACCATAAGCTGTGCTCAGAAATGTTACTTTATCAGCTATAGGAAATTCCTCAACCTAATCAGTCCAACACACATAAATGACCATTGTAATATGTGATAAGTTTAGTTAGCAAGTGTCCCATGAGGAAGGGGCTATGTTTGTCTTACTATGCTTTGGTCCGAGATTTACAGGGTCAAACTTTGGGAAGAGAGCAGGAAGTCTTATGGAGGAAGAGAGGCATGGGAATAGAGAGCCATGGAGGGGACAGGAGAATAACAAAACTAAAAAGTATGCCCAGTATGCCCTGCAGAGACTGATGCACCAAAGGAGGACCATGCAAGGACAGGACCTAGAGCTCTTGCTCTGATTTAACCAATTGGCATCTCAGTCTCCATGTGCATCTCTGAGTGAAGGTAGCCAGGGATGCCTCTATAATGAACTCAGTTGCCTGCTCTTTGATCCCTAGCTCCTTGTCATGCAGCCTTGCCGGGTCACGGAGGAAGAGGATCCAGGCAGTCCTGATGAGACTTAACAAGCTATGGACAGATGGCAATAATGGAGAACTCCCCCTTTCAGTGGACTAGGGGAAGTGGATAGGGGGTAGAGAGAAGGAGGTGGAACTGGAGGAAGTTGAGGAAGGGGGTTTCAACCGGGATATATAATGAATAAAGGACAATTTCAGGGCATTTTTTATTAATTTTTGTTTTTTATATTAATTACAGGTTATTTACTTTGTATCCCAGCCGTAGCCCTTTCCCCCATTCCCTTCCAATCCCTCCCTCCCTCCCTCCCTCCCTCATCTATTCCCTGCCCTTTTCCAAATCTACTGCTAGGGGAGGTCCTCTTCCCCTTCCATCTGACCCTTGCTTATCAAGTACCTTCAGGACTGGCTGCCATGTTCTCCTCTGTGACCTAGCAAGGCGAGGGGTGGGGGGGGAGGGAATGAGTATTTTTTGTTCCCTGTTTCCTCTATTTCCATGTTAAAGGTTTCTCACTGTATTGCCTCATTGTTCATTGAATTATGTTTCTTCTTATATATTTATCACTCACATTTTGGGAAATTCATAGAGAATTAAGTATAATATTGAAAGAAATTAAAATTCAGTTATTAAGTTTAAATATGTGTGTCTTTACTTTGTGCTTCAAGGTTTTGTCTGTTTCTATCTATGTGCATTTTTATTATTTATTGCCCTTTGTAGTGGGTAACATAAAGATCCTTTCTGTTTCTTTTTCAGTAGCGTGCGGAGTACCTTTTTGTGTCAAAAATACTATCAGTGAAGGTTCTATGTAGGTATTATCTGGATTTCTCTATGTTCATTGAGTTGTGTAGGTATTGACTTGGCAACAGCATGAGTTGTTTGGGAGTTCCCACATGACCCCTTTGGCTAATAACTCAATTAGATGTAACCCAATATTAGTACTGGAAGCTTCATTTGGTGACAAAAGATGGCATGTTGGGATTCTGTCTTTCCTGTTATTTGGAGGACACTGAGACAATAAGGCTCTCTAAATCAAAGTGATTAAAGCTCATATGAACTCACAGAGACTGAGGCATCAAGGTCAGGGCCTACCCAGGTCTGTTCTAGGTCCTCTGCATATAGACTATGGCCTCCAGTTTAGTGTTTTTATAGGACTTCTGTGCCTTCTCTTGATTTCTTTTCTTTCTGCTTGTCCTACCTAGCTTTGATATGATAGTGTTTATTTTATCTTATTTTATTATTATCCAGTAGAAGGCTTCTGGTTTTCTAATCAGAGCCAGAAAGGGAATGGCTACAAATGGGTGTGGAGGAGGAGAAAGGGAGAAGAGGAAATGGAAAGAGAAGAGGAGGAGAAGCCACAATCAGGATATTTTATGCGCAAAAAAACTATTTCAGTAAGAAGGGAAAAAATTGTAAACAAACAAACAAACAAACAAACCAAAGCTGCTTTTGAAGGGTAAAACATTTAAAGATTGAAATTCTAAACATCTATGTAAAAGATTACTATTTCTCATCAGAGCAATAATAACAAAATCAGAGCCAGACATGATGTAACATGATTGTAATCCCAGAACTTGGAAGATGAAATCACGAGAATCAAGAGGTCAAGGCTAACCTCCGTCACTTGGGAGTTCAGGATCAAGCTGGCCCACATGAGATCCTATTGCTGCTAATGATAATGAAGATGATGATGATGATGATGATGACGACAATGATGATTTTGGAATCTTTGGCATGCTAATCTTTGGCACAGGTGGTTTTTTGCAAACTTACCACTACAGTATATTTTTATTTCAAGTAATCTTTTATTGAAGTTAATTTTTCTACTAATTAATTTTGATTGTCAACTTCACACTCCATTGAAAACTTTTCTGTATCAGATTGGCCTGACTGCATGAGTGTGGGGGGCTATCTTGATTGTTTATTGATGTCGGAAGACCTACCCCATTATGGGCAGCTTCACCCTTAGGCCAGATGTTGTCCTGTGTAAACAAGCTATCTAAACATGGGCCTGTGAGTTAGTGAGAGATCAAGTTAGGAAGCAGTGTTTCCTGCTCTGCATCACAACAATGATGGACTGTGACTGAAAGTGTAAACCAAATAAACCCTTTTCTCTTCAAACAACAACAACAACAACAACAAATAAACAAACAAAGAGACCATAATTAAGATTCTTTAAAAACAAACACACAAAATAATGGTTTAAGATCAAGATGGGGCCTTTTTTTTTTTTTTTTTTTTTTTTTTTTTTTTTTTCCTAATGCTGGCAGTAAGGAGCTCCATCTGGTAAGGTGAAATGTTGAAAGAGGAAAAGTGAAGGTTTCCAGTGACAGTTCTCTTGCAGTATAATTTAGGCAATAAACACAAACAATTTGTGTTAAGGCTTAGGCCTGGAAGAATTTGTAGAATTTTAAGCATGTTTCAGCCAGTGTTCCTGCATTTCCAAAAATCATTAAATTTTCTCTGTAATCAGTCAAAAACATTTTTTCATACTTTAAAATACTATTTTTCAAGTGAAAACACTAAGTTCTTTAATAAAAATTAAGATTATTTAAGTCTCACAGAATGGAAAACTTAAATTATGCTGCATTCTTCATAAAGATATGGAGCAAAATTCTCATTTGGAAATCCAATACATTAAGTGAACTTCTCAAAGAACACAGTATTCTAAAAGGTATTCAAGACTTCCAATGACCTTTAAAATTGTCTTATGTGGAGAGTCAATATAAAGTGATTTTCATTCTATAAGTTTTAAGAGTCCAATGCTGCTTTTATGGTGCCAATGCTGCTTTTCTAAGTCAGAATAAAAATGAATTCTTTTGAATCTCAACTCTTAACTGAAGGATCAGCACCAGGGCAAATTGTTCAGATTGTTGGTTTGGTCTTTTACAGTTTTCCTTTGCTCTTGATGCCTTTGTTATTATATGCTTTTCTCCAGTGAAGTGGTTTGATGCCCGGTGTCTTCTCTTTTGTATACCCACTATAGGTAGAAACCTATGGCCTGTAGTAACCATAAGCCTTTATTATAAGGCATCTTCTAATGTAAGAAGATACGTTAAATGGATGACACTGATTACATAGAATGTTTCTATAGCTAAACTCATTTCACTCACATTTTTTTCTAATTATATAATTGGAATCATTCTATATTGTCTTTTCCTCTAAGACATCCTTGTGACTATTAATATCATCAATGATTTTATCTCTTAACGTTCATATTCTAAATATGACTTACATACCACACATACAGTGCCAGAAAAGTCTGTTTGAGTGTAAAACCTAATTTTCAAGATGAGTTTATATATTCATATATTTTGATGTTCTGAAACAGAATCTTTAATTTCATCATAAGGAACACTCTCTAGTATTTCCTGTAGAATTGTTCCCTTGGAGGTGAACTCCATAGCTTTTGCCTAAGAACTTCTTTATCAGTTCTTCATATCCAAAGGACAGTTTTTCAGAACACAATCTGGTTCTTTTTCTCTTTGACACTTAGTTTTTTCTGTCAGGACTAGGGCTTGCTTAGGTATCACTCTTTCATTTGAAGAACTTCTCATTGACTCTAAGTTATGACAGTTTGACTGTAGTATGCCTTGCTGTTGTCTTGTTTGATTGAATTTTTCCAGAATTCATGGGAAATTGTTCTGTAAGTAGATTTGCTTCATAACATGGATACAAGTGCATTGGCTGGGTGATGTATACTGATTCTGGCATCAAGTGAGTGACATCACTTAACCTGAGGGCATCTATGATTAGATATGGATTGTTGGATTAAGTAGTGATATATGATAAAGGGCACCTGTGCAGTGGCCCTGGAAATGAGGTGTTAAGGGCAGAAATTTAGAAAGATATGAAAGTCTCTGTTGGTCTCCTTTTGGAGCTCCTGTCCTCTCCAGGTCTTTTTATCGCCCCCTTCTTTCATAGGATTACCTGCACTCTGCCCAAAGTTTGGCTATGAGTATCAGCATTTGCTTAGATAGCTTGATCAGTACAGTCTTTCAGAGCCCATCTGTGGTAGGCTTCTGTCCTGTTCTGTCTTCTCCTGCTTCCATATTTGTCCTTTTGAATGAGGATTGAACATCTTTCCTAGGGTCTTCCTTGTTGTTTAGCTTCTTTAGGAGTATAGATTTTAGTATAGGAGTATAGAATTTTAGTATTATATGGCTAATATCCACTTAGGAGTATATACCATGTGTGTCTTTCTGCTTCTTGGTTACCAAACTCAAAATGATCTTTTCTACTTCCCACCACTTGCCTGCAAATTTCATGATTTTCTTGGTTTTAATAGCTGAGAAGTATTTGAGAGACTGATACCTCAACTATGGAGAATGCATAGAGAAGACCTGTATCCTGGCTAAGACTTAGTCTCCAAGTGGGGTCCCTAATAGGAGGAGCAGGTGCTTTCTCTGACATGAACTCAGTGACAGGATCTCTGACCACCTCACCGTGGGGGTTACAGCCTTAGCAGGCCACAGAGGAAGACAATGCGGCCAGTCCTGATGAGACCTGATAAGCTACTGTCAAATAGTAGGGGTAGAAGATGCCCTCTATCAGTGGACTAGGGAAGGGATATCTGGAGAGAAGAGGGAGGGATAGTGAGATTTGGAGGAGACAAGGGAGGGAGTCAGATCCAGGATACAAATTGAATAAGCTGTAGTAAATGATAAGAATAAAAAATTTAAAAAGAAAGATATGAAAGGACCACTATTCTGCATTCTGAATATTTCCACTAGTTCACATGGTATAGGTACCTCATCTGCCATGTTAGTCACATTATTAACGGTTCAGTTCAGATATGTGTGAAGCCCCCAGGAAGGGAAGAACGAGGGTGCACGTGAAAGCAAAATGAGAAAAAGTTTGAGGACAGAGTAGATCCAGTTCTTTAGTAGCTGGCTGGCGCCTAGAGTGAAGGCACACAGTGAGAACATGACTGAGAAGTAATGGCTGTGCTCCCTGAGGCATGGCTGGGCTCAGTGCCCCCAGAGAGCTTGGATCTGTATCTAGACAAGTGAAGCAGGTGTGTCTCTGGAATTGGACCTACCTAGGTTTGGGAACTCATTTCCAATGTGGCTCAGCAACAGCCAATTTTGTGTGTGTGAAGTATGTACAGTTGTACTTTTTTTTTTCTTTAAGAAGGAAAGAATGATATGATTATCTCTTGAAAGAAACATTGGCATTCTCCACAGAACAAAATATTGGGTACACTCTATCCCACATCATATTCCCACCTTTCTTCGTCGCCTCTGTTGGCCTCTTGGCATTTCAGGGATCTTCGTCTCACAACTTGTCCTTTCTGTGCGTATATTCTGGCATCTCTCTTTCGTTTGTTACTTCTGATGTATTGGTGGGTCCTGGCTTCCTCCTTAGACTAAGTGCTTTGTGCACACGTGTTCACGCTGTGCCAACTCTGTTATTATGATCTCATCACCTGCTTCTAATTTAAAATAATAGGAGAATCTAAGATAGCAACAACCAGCATGCACCATAACTGAGGGGCAAAGAATCTGAAACCCGGAAATTGGTGAGTGGAGGGGCAGCTGAAGCAGAACATCAACACTGAGGCTCCCTGGGCGAGAGGGGGCAACCCGTGAGCTGGGATAGTTTGGATCCAGGTCACCCATGGACATCTCCACGGCCTGAGAGTGGCAAATATTGAACCACCCTACACTTCCCCTTAACCCAAGCATGGGCCTCCCTGCGCGGCGGAGGTGGCAGTGATTGCCCCAGGTATGAGCCTCTCGGCCTCCAGGCCTCCGAGCTCTGTGACTAGGAGTGCAGAGGCAGGGGCAGTATGGACCTGCCAGGTCTGTGGCTGCAGCTGGGCAGCACCTATTCCTAGCAGGAGCCTCCAATGTTCCTTGACTGAGATGGCAGAGGCTGCTGCCCCAAATATGGGTAGTGAACACCACTGAGCCGACAGACCTCCTACGCTCTCATTTGCCTCTGTGGGCCCAAATCTGAGTAGACAACAAGGGTATCCCCTGTGCTTTCCAATTAGGCCTGGGAGCAAGCGAGTGTGCCTTCAGGTGAATGCATGCAGAACCCCCAGATCCAGGGCCCCTCTATGCTAGCAGACAGACATCGGATCCCTGCCACCTATGCCCCCACTGTGGGCAACACAGAATACTTGGGAAAGCATTAACAAAGTGGAAGGCCCTGTTCTGTGGGTCTCCAGTGGAATCCAGGCAAACAGTTCCTGGAGCCCAGAGAGATCTGAATACCAGGAGGACAGTGTTTCAGGCCTGTAGGTCACTTAGGTACTCAGGACACTGCACATTGCATCCATGAACAGCACCAGCATCCCCTTCTGTGCTTAAGCTCCACCCTTCCAGGCATCTACATGCTCTAGCACCTTGTCCTTCAATGTACACTTCCATGAACACTCTTGTGCTTACACACATACACATGTGTCCTTCTTCCCTTAACTACAGCTGAAAAGACCAGCATCCACTCTTGAACCAGTGGACGTCTCTCATCTTCCTGAAGAATATTCGAGATGTTAGAGCCAGAGACAGACTGACTCAGTCTGAAGCACAGACCCCAAGAACAAACAGCAAAGTTTATGGACAAGCAGATGACTAGAGGTCAGAGTAAGAACACACCCAACAAAAAAAAAATCAGGATAACAAGGCTTCACCAGCAACCCAAAAACCATTGGCTATTCTTATTTATTATTTTTTATTTATTTACTTATTTATTTTCATTAATTACAGTTTATTCACTTTGTATCCCATCTGTAGCACCTTCCCTCATACCCTCCCAATCCTACTCACCCTCCCTCATCTCCTCCCATGTCCCTCACCAAGTCCACTAATAAGTGAGGTCCTTCTCCCTTTCCATCTGACCCTAGCCTATCAGGTCTCATCAGAATTGGCTCTATTGTCTTTCTCTGTGATCTGGCTAGGCTGCTCCTCCCTCAGGGGGAGGTGATCAAAGAGCCAGCCACTGAGCTCATGTCAGGGACAGTCCCTGTTCCCATTATGAAGAAACCTAATTGGAGACTGAGCTGACATTGGCTACATCGGTGCATGGGTTCTAGTTTATCTCCATGCAAGGTCCTTGCTTGGAGTATCAGTCTCAAAAAAAAAAAAATCCCTGTGCCCCCAATTTTTTTGATCTGTTACTCTCTTTGTGGAGCTCCGTTCCCCTCCAGGTCTTTCATCTCCTCCTTCTTTCATAAGAGTCCATACACTCTGCCCAAAGTTTGGCTATGAGTCTCAACATCTGTTTTGATACTCTGCTGGGTAGAGTCTTTCAGAGGCCCTCTGTGGACTTGCAAAGGGGTATGGGAGGAGATGAGAGAGGGTGGGTGGCTACAGCTAGAATACAAAGTGAATAAACTGTAACTAAGAAAAATAAATTTTAAAAATTAAAAAAATTAAATTAACAGAATTTTATGACCTTGATTACAATATAGTCATTTCAGAGTGGCAGTGGTCTAACATTTTGAATGATTGATAGTCTTTTCTGTGTTATATTATGTGGTTCCTCTGACATCATGTGTAAAAATGAAACTTGGCGTTAAAGGTGGCTCATTTTAGAGAAAAAGGATCATCCTGAGTGAGTTGTCCCAGAAGCAAAAAGACACACATGGTATATACTCACTCATATAAACATACAACATAGGATAAACCCTTTAAAATCAGTACATATAAACAAACTAAGCAAAAGAGAGGACCCTAACTAAAACGCTCAATCCCCATCCTGAAAGGCAAAGAGGATGGACATCAGAAGAAGAAGAAAGCAGGAAACAACCTAGGAACCTGCTACAGAGGGCCTCTGAAAGCCAGAAGAAAACAGGAAACAACCTAGGAACCTGCCACAGAGGGCCTCTGAAAGCCTCTGCCCTACAGACTATCAAAGCAGATGCTGAGCCTGATGGCCAACTGACGGGCAGAGTGAATGGAATTTTATGTAAGAACTGGGAAATAGCAAGAGCTGGAGAGGACAGGAACTCCACAAGGAGAGCAACAGAAAAAGAAAATTTGGACACAGGGAACTTCCCAGAGACTCATATTCCAACCGAGGACTAGTCATGGAGATAACCTAGAACCCCTACACAGATGTAGCCCATGGCAGTTTAGTATCCAAGTGGGTTACATAGTGATGGGAAGAGGGACTGCCTCTGACATAAACTGATTGGCCTGCTCTTTGATCACCTCCCCCTGAGTGGGGAGCAGCCTTACCAGGCCACAGAAGATGACAATGCAGCCACTCCTGATGAGATCTGATAGACTAGGATCAGAAGGAAGGAGAAGAGGACCTCCCCTATCAGTGGACTTGGGGAGGAGCATGCATGCAGAAAGGGAAAGAAGGATGGGATCGGGAGGGGAGGAGGGAGGCGCTTATGGGGGGATACAAAATGAATAAAGTGTAATTAATAATAATAAAAAATAATAAAAAAGAAAAGAATATTGTTTCAATTATTTGCCTCTGAGTGAAATCATACTTTCTCTAAAGAAATGCATGTTTACAGTATTACCTAGAATGTGAGCTGAGGTAAGCCCTATATTATGTGTGTGTGTGATTTTGTGTTTTGTGAGTATTAAACATAAGCACAGAGAAAGAGATTATCGATTTGAACTTGGGAGCAATGAGAGGGGCTGAAGGGAGAATATTTAGGAGGGGCTGTAGGGAGGAAATGGAGGAGGGGATAATTTGAATATTTTTAAAATGTAAAGTATTAATTTTATATGTAATACATAAAATACAAATAAAAGAAAGGAAAAACTGTTTACAATTAAACAGTAACATTTTACTTGTAGTGTGCTTTCCAGAATATTTCCTATTGAGGTTTATAACTAGTAATACAAAAATTCTGTTAATCTTAGTTTACTACTCAGCCACTTAGTCCACATTAAATTTCAGTAATAAAAAGCTACTTTCTTTGTTCTTCTTTAATCTTTAAACTCTTATATACAAGTAAATGACTTTGATATTTGCCTATGTGCATATTTGCATATTCATATTGCCATCTTTCATACATATTATATTACATATTACGGAGTTTAATAAGCAAGTCAAGTCTGGATATTATTTCAAAGAAAGTTTTAAATAATTTTAAAATCATATATTTTTTTTCTGAAAACGAAAATCTGAGGAATAAATAATGTCTACTTTTCAGAAATGCTTACCATGGTTGCTAAAATAGCCCATGTCAAATCTCCATTTGTTTAATTTTTCTGTACAACTACATACTTATTTAACCTGCATTTGATAATAATGGAACCTTTAATTTACTTATCTTTTATCACTTCATAAGCTTTAATAATTTTGTTTCACAAGACCTAAATGTTTAAATTTCAGGCTTTCAGGAACACAAGTTCACAGTTCCTCATTATATGGCAGCATTGTTGAAGTAAGAGACAGAATAATTACTTATTATGTTTTAAAAATATTATTTAATTATTACAATTTATTCATTTATTACAATTTATTCACTTTGTATCCCCTGTGCACCCCGTCCCTCATTTCCTTCTGGTAGGGGAGGACCTCCTCTCCTTCTATCTGGCCCTAACTTATCAGGTCTCACCAAGTCTGGCTGCATCATCTTCCTTTGTGGCCTGGCAAGGCTGCACTCCCAAGGATGAGGTGATTAGAGTGCTACTGAGTTCATGTCAGATAGTCCCCGTGCCCCTCACTAAGGAACCCACTTGGAAACTGAGCAGCCTATGGGCTTCCTCTGAACAGGGGGTCTAGGTCCTCTCCATACCTGGTACTTGGTTGGAGTATCTGTCTCTGCCCAGATTTGGGGGCTCTGTTGTTTTCCTTGTGGAGTTCCTGTTCCCTCCAAGTCTTTCTATCTCTTTCTTCTTCCAAAAGGATTCTGGTATTCTGTCCAAAGTTTGGCTATGAGTCTCAGTATCTCCTTCGATACCCTGGTGGATAGAGTCTTTCAGAGGTCCTCTGTGGAAGTTTCCTGTCCTGTGCCTTGTCTTCTCTTACTTCTGATGTTTATCTAGTTTGCCCTTCTGAATGAGGGCTAAGCATCTCCCCTAGCGTCCTTCCTGTTGTTTAGCTTCTTTAGGACTATAGATTTTAATATGTTTATCATATATTATATGGATAATATCCACTTATAAGTGAATATACACCATATGAGTCTTTCTGCTTCCGAATTACCTCACTCATGATGATTCTTTCCCATCATTAGTATTTCTGTCTTCTTTAGCAATGAAGCTTCTGTGTTGGGTCATATTAAATGATATATATGCTAACAAAAATCATTAAAATAAGAAAGACAAAATTAAAAAAAAACATGAATATAAATGAAACATCGTAGAGATTAACTACATAAATAATTTGTTTCATATTGATCTTAAATTTAACTTTAGACATTAATAGTTTGATTATTCAAAGTTCAGATTCATCAAAGATTCTGCTTAACATTGTACAATTGGGATAGATGAGAAATTTGGGAATTGAGTATTCTACACCTAGGAATAATTATCCTAATATATTTTTTCTAACATATTGCTAGAAAAGAAATGCACCTGAAAAAAAAATCCAGCATACCCCTTTTCTCTTTGCTTATTGTAGGTTGTAATGAGATGACAAGAAATATGTTTTAATCATAATGGTTAGAACATTATCTTTGATTAGGTAAATGAGAATAAGGTGTACCAAAAAATTTTCTGAAAACATCTAAAATTTTTTCAACATAAATTTTCCTTCTGAATGAACTGAAAAAAAAACTTACTTTAATATACTTTTTATCTTTCTTTATTTTTAATTATTTGTTAATTACACTTTATTTACCTTGTATCTCCCCATAAGCCCCTCCCTCCTCCCCTCCTGATCCCACCCTACCACCCCCTTCTTCACACATGCCCCTCCCAAAGTCCACTAATAGGGGAGGTCCTCTTCTCCTTCCTTCTGATCTTAGTCTATTAGATCTCATCAGGAGTGGCTGCATTGTCATCTTCTGTGGCCTGGTAAGGCTGCCCCCCACCTCAGGGGGAGGTGATCAAAGAGCTGTCCAATCAGATTTTGTCAGAGGCAGTCCTTCTTCCAATTACTATGTAACCCACTTGGACATTGAACTGCCATGGGTTACATCTGTGCAGGGGTTCTAGGTTATCTCCATGTATGGTAGTTGGTTGGAGTATGAGTCTCTGGGAAGACCCCAGTGCTCAAATTTCTCAACTTCATATGGAATAACAAGAAACCCAGAATTGCCAAAACAATCCTCTACAATAAAAGATCTTCTGGAGGTATCTCTATCCCTGATCTTAAGCTGTACTATAGAGCAACAGTAACAAAAACTGCATGGTACTGACATAGAAACAGCATGGTGGATCAATGGAACCGAACAGAAGACCCAGAAATAAACCCACAAACTTATGGACACCTGGTCTTTGACAAAGATGCCAAAACCATACAATGAAAAAAAAAAAAGATAGCATCTTCAACAAATGGTGCTAGTCTAACTGGATGTCTACATGTAGAAAAATGCAAATAGATCCATACTTATCACCCTCCACAAAATTAAAGTCCAAGTGGATCAAAGACCTTAACATAAAACCAGACACATTAAATCGGTTAGAAGAAAAAGTGGGGAATACCCTTGAACTCATTGGCACAGGAGACAACTTCCTGAACAGAACACCAACAGCATAGGCTCTAAGAGCAATAATCAATAAATGGGACCTCATGAAACTGAAAAGCTTATGTAAAGCAAAGGACACCGTCATCAAAACAACTGCCTACAGATTGAGAAGAACCTACACTAACCCTTTATCTGACAGAGGGCTAATATCCAGTATATATAAAGATCTTTTCTTAATGTAATTAGTCATAGTCCAGTGATACAGTTGTGAAATTTTTAATTGTCAGTTTGACACAATCTCTAATCACTCATGAAGAGGGTCTCAGGCAGGTGTTGTCTAAATCAGTTTTGCTGTGGGCATGTCTGTAGAGGATTACCTTGATTAGGGTAATTGAGGAATGAAGACCCACCCACTGTGGGTGGCACCATTCCATAGTCAGAGGATCCTGAACTATATAAGAATAGAAAAAGTGAGCTGAGTGCAAGCATGTGGACACTAATTTATCTTTCTTCTGCTTTCTATGAATGCAGTTTCACCAACTGTCTTTATCTCCCTGATGCTTTGACTTCTGGCATGATGAACTACAACTTGGCACTATCAGCCAAAATAAACTCTCCTGTAAGTTACTTTTGTCAGTTTTTGTTGTTGTCGATCATAACAACAGAAATGAAACTAATACACTGGATGATGAAAAGAACAAATGGGTCATGATTCTGCTAGAGGAACTCTGTCCAGTAGAATGCTCTGTGAACCTAACTGTATGATAACCTAACTCAGTGGACTAATTTCCATTACATCAGCCGAAGGTTTTGGTTGAACTTTTTAAATGTTGGGACACTCAATTTTAAAATTTACCTAATTGAAATGGGTCCTGAAATCAAAATTTAATTTTTAGTGTTAACAAAACGTTCAATTTTAATGTTCGTGTGCAACTCTTGATTGCATTATTGGATAATGAAGCATGATGGTTTGCAGTGCTTCAAAGCCAATCACTCATCTCATCATCACTGGAGGTAACTGAGGCATTTTAGTAATAAAAATCAGATGAATTCATGCTCAAAATTCAAATCCTCTGGTAAGAGATCATGGATTTGACTATGTCAAAAAGATTAAAGTGTATGCTATATTAAACACCACTCAGAACTCGTCTCTGATGTCTACTACTCAGGAATATTTACCATGGTCACCAACAGCCCATAACAAATCTCCACTTGCTTACTTTTTTGTACATACTTATTTAATCTGCATTTATCTCTAAATATGCATATTTTATGCATTTACTTTTTAGTATTTTATAATAAATATGAAAACCATGTAAGGACAAGAACCATACCAATTTGCTTTTTTTCTTCTTCCTTTGCATATGAATTATCTATGGTGGATTTGCATTGGTGTAGAAGTCATGTCCTTGGGTTTTTCTTATTACCTTTTACTATTCCAAGCATGAAGTAAAATATTTTAAAATATTAAGTTTTGTTGTTTCCATACTATGGTATAAAGGATAGACTATTGAGCTTTTTCAAGTGCTTTTCCATTTTAATGAAATTGAAATATAGAATATATGAAAGCACTTCAGAGCCAGAAAAAATCCATCTAAAGCATTTAAAATCCATTTAAAGGTTCCTTTAAATCCTGCTTCATTTTAGCATGTGGTGTGGCTTTCATCTTACTTGTTGTTTTCTGCAGGTGGAGTCACTATTGTTCAGTAAGATAATAAGGATCAGGTAGATTCTAAAATTCTCTAAAATTACACGTGAAAAAATTACAAATAAGTTTTCAAATTGACCTCAAAGGAATTTAAACTGGGATTTGCAGATAATTATTAAGCCTTCATAAAGAAGATACTTTATATAAGAGGAAAATATGTGAGGATAAAGAAAATTTCTTTTAAACTTTCTCTTTTTTATAAGGTCTGAACTGCAAGAATGAAGACTTTTGGAAAGAAACCTTCTTGTGGGTTTTGGAGTTAATTTAAATGCAGCTCATAATTCTGTCTTCAACACTTGCAGTTTAACTCCATATTTAACTGATTAAACTCACACATGATTTGGAGGTGCCTACTGTGCATAACACTGCTTGTCTCATGCTCAATGCTCAACTCACAGGGAGATAAGAGCACTGTTTCATGCATTTGAGAACCTTAGTGATTTGTCCAACTGTGCATAATGCATAATCTGTCATGTGAAAAAAAGGGTGAAGTTCAGCCTTTCCTCTTCCTTGTGTCAAAATACTGAATTGCTAAAATTATTATTTTTATATCCTGTAAAAATGGTATGTGTGTACATTGCATGGATGTCATTAAAAGACCCCATTATGGGGGATCCAAGATGGCAGCAAACAGCATGTACCATTTTAGAGAAGCAGAGGATCTGAATCTCTGAAATTGGTGAGTGGAGGGGCAATTGAAGCCAGAATTTTCCCTCTCTTTCTGAAAGAGAGGGAACACCACAGAAGCAGAGAACACTTATGGATTCAGATCAGGCTCGGACTTCTCTGGGAAAGGAGAGGGGCACTTCCCTTGTCTGAGCCTCCCTTCTCCCTAGGGGAGCCTACACACAGCGCCAGGGAGCTGAGCCCAAAACTTACCGCCTGGGGACCGAGAAAACAGAGGCAGGGCTTCTAGCTCCTCAGCCTTGGTGGCAGCTGACCCTGCCTGCTGAATACCGTCCCTCGGAGCACATGTCCGAAGAGCCCCTGCCTCTCCAAGCACCCTATTCCTGAGCTTCCACCACACGGAGCACCCACCTCTCCAGAGATCCCACCCAGTGGAGCGACCTCCTTGCTAGAGCACAAGTCCAACTAGTGCCCACCACAGTCTGAGATCCGTAGTATAACCAGGGTCCCATGTCTGCAAGCAGCAATACTGACTCCACAGGGCCTCCCAGCCAGTGACTGTACAGACCATCCAACCCCTCAGTGGCAGAAAGCCAGTTGAACAGCCAAAGTCCAGCAGACCTGCAAAAACACCCATGTCCACCAGGTGTTGGGCCACCTAGGTCTGTGGTCCACTTTAGTGGCTCCCCAGGCACTACTAGCAAGCACCTGGACACCCTAGTTCTGCAGCATCAGCTGGACTCCCTAGCTCAAGGGCTGTAGCACCACTGAGCTGACTGAGCTTAACCTGCCATATTTGACTTAGCAGGTCCAATCCAGCCAGTAGAGAACAGGAAGAACCCCTGTGCTTCTCAGTTTGACCTAGTAGAGCGTGAGTGTTCCTTTGAGTGCTTACAGAATCCCAGATTCAGGGTGCTTCTAAGCTAGCAGCCAGACATCAGACCCCTCCCACCCACACATCCACTGTGGGAAACAGAGGGCCTCGCAGGACATTGAAGCTCCTGCTCTGTGGATCTACCACTGGAGTTTAGGCAAATAACTCCCAGAACTCAATTTAGAGAAGAATACCAGTAGCCTGTAGGCCACAGGTGTACTCAGGGAATCTGAGCCTGCAATCATCAACAGCTCTTGTGATAGATACCTTAAGCTCCTGCAACTCCCTTGGTGCCTGCAAGACATGCCTCTCTCACACTGAAGGCCTTTACATTCTCCAGGATCATGTCCCTCAGGACACACTTCCACCCAAAATGCACGCTATATCCTACCCTGCATTAGTCCTTCTGCGCCTGCAGACTTTCCTCCCACAGGTACAGCTGAAACACCAACGTACATGCTGAAACCACTCGACCTCTCTCATTTTCCTGAAGATTTCTCCAGACACCAGAGAAAGACCAGTCTGATCTGCAGAATCCAGGAACAAACAGTGAATGCTACATATAACTAAATGGCTAGGGGTCAGTGAAAGAACACATCCAACATCAATCAAGACATCATGGCTTCACCTGCAACCCCCAAAATTAATGGCTACTCCAATGCATGCAGACTTTAAGGGACCGCAGATGCTAATCCAGACTACTATACCCTGCAAAGCTTTCAATCAACATAGATGGAGAAAACAAAATATTCCATGACAAAACTAAATTTAAGCAATATCTGAACAGTAAACCAGCCTAACAGAGGATTCCAGAAGAAAATTTCCAATCCAACGAAAACAATTATACCCAAGAAAACATATGATACAGATAATTTCCCCACAAAAATTGAAAGAACACAAGCAATGAATCACAGTAACACCACCAACTCCACAATAATAGGAAATAAGTTCAATGGTCACTATTATCTATCAATATCAATGGACTCAACTCTCCAATAAAAAGACACAGACTAACAGGATAGGTGCAGAAACAGGATCCAACATTCTGCTGCATCCAAGAAACACACCTGTGCAACAAAGATAAACACTACCTCAGAGTAAAGGGCTGGAAAAATGTTTTTCAAGCAAATGGACCCAGAAACCAAGCTAGAGTAGCTATTCTAATAAGTAATAAAAGAGACTTTACACTACAATTAATTGAAAAAGATGTGGAAGGGCACTACATTCTCATCAAAGGTAAAATCCAAGAAGAGGACATCATAATTCTGAACATCTATGCCCCAAATACAAGAGCACCTACATTTGTAAGTGAAACATTATTAAAGCTTAAATCTTTTTAGCACCTCATGGAACCTTCTTCAAAATAGATCATATAGTTGTTCACAAAACAAGCTTCAACAGATACAAGAAGATTGAAATAATTCCCTGTATTCTATCTGACCACCATGGACTACAGCTGGACCTCAAAAATAACAGAAATAGCAAAAAGCGTACATGCACATGGAAACTGAACAACTTGATACTCAATGACAGCTGGGTTAAGGATGAAATAAGGAAAGAAATTAAAGACTTTCTAGAATTCAATGAAAATGAAGGTACAATATACCATAATTTATGGGACATAAAGAAAGCAGTCCTCAGAGGAAAATTCTTTTTTTTTTTCTACCTTTAAAAAAGTATTTTAAATTCTTTATTAATTACACTTAATTCACTTTGTATCCTCCCTGTGGTTCCCTCCCTCCTCTGGTCCCAATCTGTTCCTTCCTCCACCCTCTGCATGCATGACCCTCCCCAAGTCCACTGTTAGGGGGGTCTTCTTTTCCTTTCTTCTGATCCTAGTCAATTAGGTCTCATCAGGAGTGGCTGCATTGTCTTCTTGTGTGGCCTGGTAATGCTGCTTCCCCCTCAGAGGGAGGTAATTAAAGAGCAGGCCAATCAGTTCGTGTCAGAGACAGTCCCTATTCCTATTACAATGGAACCCACTTGGATACTGAACTTCCATAGGCTACATCTGTGCAGGGGTCTTAGTTTATCTTCATACATAGTCCTTAGTTTTAGTATCAGTCTCAGGAAGGACCCCTGTGCTCAGATTTTTTGGTTCTGATGATCTCCTTGTGGAGTTCCTGTCCTCTCCAGATGTTACTGTTTCCCACTTCTTTCCTAAGATTCCCTGCACTCTGCCCAAAGGTTGCCCATAAGTCTCAGCATCTGCATTGATAGTCTGCAGGGCAGAGCCTTTCAGAGGTCCTCTGTGTCAGGAAAATTCTTACCACTAAGTGCCTTCAAGAAGAAATTGGTAACATCTAATACAAGCAAACTGAAATCCCTAGAAAAAAAAAAGAAGCAGATACACCCAAGAGGAGCAGACGGCTGGAAATAATCAAACTCAGGGCTGAAATCAATCAATTAGAAATAAATAAAACTATTCAAAGAATCAATGAAATCAAGACATGGTTCTTTGAGAAAATCAACAAGAGAGACAAACCCTTAGTCAAATTAACTAAAAGGCAGAGAGAAACTATCCAACCCAGCAAATCAGAAATGAAAAGGGGGACATAACTGCAGACACTGAGGAAATACAAACAATCATTAGATTGTACCACAAAAGCTTATATGTAAAAAAAATTTGAAAGTCTAAATGAAATGGACAATTTTCTTGATAGATTCCATCTACCAAAATTAAGTCAAGATCAGCTAGAAAGATTGAACAGTCTTATATACCGCAAGGAAATTGAAGCAGTGATAAAAAAACAGACAAACAAACAAACAAACAAAAACACCCTGGACCAGATGTTTTCAGCGCAGAATTTTACCAGACCTTCAAAGAAGTGCTAACTCCAATTCTCTTCAAATTATTCCACAAAATAAAAACAGAAGGACCTTTCCCAAACTCATTCTTTGAAGCCACAATCACCTTGATACCTAAACCACCAAAGACCCAACAAAGAAGAAAACTTCAGAACTATCTCTCTTATGAACATTGATGCAAAAATACTCAATAAAATACTTGCACACTGAATCCAAAAGAACACATAAAAGATATCATCCACCATGACCAAGTAGGCTTCATCCCATGCATGCAAAGATGGTTCAATATACGAAAATCCATCAATGTAATCCACCATATAAACAAATGGAAGGAGAAAAACCACATGATCATCTCCTTAGATGCCAAAAAAGGGTTTTAACAAAATCCAACACCCGTTCATGTTTAAAGGCTTAGAGAGATCAGGGATACAATGCACATAACTAAACATAGTAAAGGCAATATACAGCAAGCCTATAGCCAACATCAAACTCAATGGAGAGAAACTTAAATCAATCCCACTGAAATCAGGGACAAGACAAGGCTGCCCATTGTCTCCATATCTCTTCAACATAGTACTTGAAGTCCTAGCTAGAGCAATAAGAACAGTAGGGGAGGTCAAGGAGATACAAATCTGAAAGGAAGAGGTCAAAGTTTTACTCTGTACAGATGACATGTTAGTATACACAAGTGACCCCAAAAATTCAACCAGAGAACTCCTTCAGCTGATAAATACCTTCAGGAAAGTGGCTGGATACAAAATTAACTCAAAAAAAAAAAAATCAGAAGCCCTCCCATATACCAAAGACAAAAGGGCCGAAAAAGAAATCAGGGAAACAACACCTTTCACAATAGCCACTAATAACATAAAGTAACTTGGGGCGACACTAATCAAGCAAGTAAAAGACCTGTTTAAAAAAAACTTCAAGTCTCTGAAGAAAGTTAAAGAAGATATCAGAAGATGGAAAGCATGCTCAAAGATTGGTAGGATTAACATAGTGAAAATGGCTATTCTGCCAAAAGGAATCTACAGATTCAATGCAATTCCCATCAAAATGCGAACACAATTCTTTACAGACCTTGAAAGAAAAATTCTCACTTCATATGAGCAACAAAAAATCCAGAATTTCCAATACAATCCTGTACAACAACATATCACCATTCCTGAAGGTATCACCATTCCTGATCTCAAGCTGTAGTACAGAGCAATAGTGATAAAAACTTCATGGTATTGGCGTAGAAACAGAAACGTGGATCAATGGAATCGAATAGATGAGCCAGAAATAAACCTACACAACTATGAATACTTGATTTTTGGCAATTAAACCAAAACCATTCAATGGAAAAAAGACAGCATCATCAATAATGGTGCTGGTCCAACTGGATGTCTACATGACAAAAAATGAAAATAGATCCATATTTATCACCTTGCACAAAACTAAATTCTAAGTGGATCAAAGACCTCAACATAAAACCAGACACATTAAATCAGTTAGAAGAAAAAGTGGAGAAGAGCCTAGAGCTCATTGGCATAGGGGACAACTTCCTGAACAGAACACCATCAGCACAGGCTCGAAGATCACCAATCAATGAATGGGACCTCATGAAACTGAAAAGATTCTGTAAAGCAAAGGACACTCTTGTCTGAACAAAATGAATGCCTACAGAATGGGAAAGGATCTTCACCAACCCTACATCTGACAGAGGGCTAATATCCAGTATATCTAAAGAACTAAAGAAGTTAAAAAGCAATAAATCAAGCAATCCAATTAAAAAATGGCATACTGAACTAAACAGAGAATTTTCTGTAGGATAGTATAGAATGGCAGAGAAACACTTAAAGAAATGCTCAAAAGCCTTAGCTATCAGAGAGATGCAAATAAAAATGACCCTGAGCTTTCACCTTGCACCCATCAGAATGGCTAAGATCAAAAACTCAAGTGACAACACATGCTGAAGAGGTTGTGGAGAAAAGGGAACCCTCCTCCACTGCTGGTGGGAATGTAAACTTGTACAACCACTTTTGAAATCAATCTGGTGCTTTGTCAGACAATTAGAAATAGTAATTCCTCAAGATCCAGCTATACCACTCCTAGGCATATATCCAAAATATGCTCAAGTACACAAAGACATTTGTTCAACCATGTTCATAGCAGCTTTATTTGTAATATCCAGAACCTGGAAACAACCCGATGTCCATCAATGGAGGAATGGATACAGAAATTGTGGTACATTTACACAATGGAATACTATTCAGCAATTAAAAACAAGGAAATCATGAAATTTGCAGACAAATGGTAGGATCTAGAAAAGATCTTCCTGAGTGAGGTATCCCAGGAGCAGAAAGACACACACGGCACTCACCTATAAGTAGGTACTAAAACTATAAGATAGGATATACATACTAAAATCTGTACACTTAAAGAAGATAAAGAACAAAGAGGACCAAGGGTGAGATCATCAATCCTCACCTAGAAAGACAAAGGGGATTCATATTGGAAGTAGGAGAAAACAAGTAACAGGACAGCCTACTGCAGAGGGTATCTGAAATACTCTACCAAGCATGGTATCAAAGCAGATGCTGAGACTCATAACCAAACCTTAGGCAGAGTGTAGGGAATCATATGAAAGTAGGGTGAATTAATATGACCTAGAGAGGACAAGAGCCCCACAAGGACTAAATATATCAGGGCACAGGGGTCTTTTCTGAGACTGTTTCTCCAAGCAAGGGCCATGCATGGATTTGACCTAAAACCCCTGCTTGGATGTAACCCATGTTAGCTCAGCATCCAATTGGGTTCTGTAAGAAGGGGACAAGGATTATTTCTAAAATGAACTCAATTATCGGCTCATTGAGCTTCCCTTCCTCCCCCGACCCCCTGAGGGAGGAGCAGCCTTGCTAGGCCACAGATAAGGACATTGCATCTAGTCCTGAAGACACCTGATAAGCTAGGGTCAGATGGAAGAGAGGAGGATCTCCCCTATCAGTCAACTTGGAAGGGGGCAGGGAGGAGATGAGGGTGGGAAAGTGGGATTGGGAGAGAAAGACAGAGATGGCTACCCCTGTGATAGAAGTGAATGATCTGTGATTAAAATTTAAAAAATAAAAAAACTCCAATATATTTATATATACTAAATAATTAGTTAATCATGAGTGTTTGCATTTGACTGTGAAGATGATGTGATTTTGAAATATGGCTTGGACTAGTATACTGTGTATACAATTGATTATTTGTAATTTTTAGTATATTTAACTATTAGACATATTTAAAATGATAATTCAATATTAAGTAATCAAAGTGAGTTTTCTCAATCAATAAATCACTGAAACACTTAGTATTTTTTTGTAGGTAAGTAGATATAAAAAAGAATATTTTTCCTCTGCTTTGTGGAATTTTACCCTGAATAAAAACTTATTCTGTTTGTTTCAAGTGGAATTATGTGGAGTTATTGCAAATGTTATAAGGCAAAACCAGAAAATACCAAGATGTGTATAAACACTAGAATCTCCAATATTGGTACAAGGCAAAGTAACTACAAGTTAGGTGTGTTACACAACTAGAATTTACAAATTCAGAACAGAGTCTTATTTTCTTGTACTATTTTTCTTTAATAATTTTAATTAAAATACCAGGTGATTTTTTGTGATTTTTCTCAGGCTGAGAATCCATACAGATTAAGGTTGGAATTTGGTTTGCATCTTTAATCAGCAATTTACTAAATGGCAGAGAAAAGTCTCATAAATTTATCTTCTCTTAGTAGTAATCACCCCATTTGGAAAGATTGATGATAAAAATCTCTTCTGTTGAAGAGACCTCAAGAGCTGAGATAGATCAGTTTTAATTACTGAAAAATGATCTGTCATTGCCCCCCTCAGAACACAACTGTCAAATAACTTGTTCCGTGGCAAGAAAATAGATGAGAGTTAGTAATTCTGGATCGTGCCTGATTGTCAGCAGTGTGAATTCATCAGATTGCCACTAACCTTGTTTGGTTTTCCGTTTGAATCTGTGGGTGACAGGCTTTCCGAAAGATGGCTTGATTTGACCTCAACAACAAACAGACAAACACAAGACATGCAGTTCAATAGCCAAAAAGCAAATACCCAAGAAATATATGAAGAGCTATAATTAAGCCTTTGTGATAACAGAGGTTAAATCAAATATTAGAAGAAGATTCTCCCATGATCATATCCCAAGAAAACATCATTTCAATAACTATGTGCCCGTGTAATAGAGCATCCTCACAAGATCTAAAGAAGCATTAGGGGTTCACAGTGTATGGCATTAGTAATAAGTTAGCAATCATAATTTTAATCCAGAGACATGGCTGCCATGGCAAGGGATCACATTCAAAACCTAGGTCTGTGTGATATGGTTGGAATATAGACATGCCTTTAGTATACAACTTTAATTGCTCTGGCTGTAATTTAATACACACCTTTAATCCCGACCAATGATGTCTAATTGAAGGGCAGACGAAGTGTAGAATCAGAAATATTTGACAGAACAAGTCGAAGCTAGGATTTGTCCAATCTCGTGAGACAGGACAAAGAAGCTACTAAAAAGTGGTACAGAGATAGCAAGACAGTTTGTAGAGACTGTACAGTAGAGTTCAGGAGTACAGTACAGTTCAGTTGAGTGCACTTGAGTTCGTGTGGTTCACTTTGTGTAGATCAGAGACAGGTTTTCTAAGCAGAGCAAATCAGTGAGAAGTGTAGTTTGAATCAGTCAGATTGAATAGGAGTTTTGTGCCAGAACAGCTGAGCTGAACTAGCCAGCCAGACTTCAGAAAGAACTAGAAAGGGTAAGCTCGTTAATCAGTAAGCCTCTGAGGCAGAAAACATTCTAGGCCTAGGTTAGCAGATGGAGGCTGGAAGCTGAAGCTGTCACAGTTCACCCCATTAGATTGCAGATTAGATTGTACGGAAGCTAGAAGCTTCCCGACCTTGGCCTAGGGATAGTTAGACAGAAATGCTCAGGGCTCAGCCCAAGCCATGTATTTATAAAGCTTGGGTACTGATCCTATCTCATTCCCCCATCTGAGGAAATAAAAACAACGTTTACAGTGTGGCTCTAGCTATCCTGGAACTTTCTCTGTAGACTGTCCTTGAAGTCAGAGATCTCCTTACCTCTACCAGCTGAGTGATAGGATTAAAGGCATGGGCCACCATGCCCAATGTAAATAATGTAAACAATAAGAAAAGACCCATATGCTAGAAAGAGAAAACCGACTACTCATCTGATTTCTACAAGTTTTCCTCCAACCTCCATTCATGTATCAGGGCCTGTGAGTAGTCATACACACGCACACACACACACGCACACACACACAATTTTAGTTGAAATATCAGAAAATGAGAATGAGAAAAAAATAAATAAACAAAGTGTTAGGATAACCTAAACAAAAATTTTTCTCAACAATCAGTCACCAAAATAAGAAGTGAGGACATGGAAATGCATAATCAAGACACATTCTAAATTCACTATGGGGTAGTAATTAATGTACATCAAAAGAGTTGGAGTCAAACTTATGAGCGACTTAGGAATACTTTGTCCTATGTAAAGAAAATGAAGAGAGTCTCTAAAGATTCATTACTTATTTGCATTTCTTCATGTTGCTGATGGATGAGAATCATATCTATCTGAAATACACATTACAAATATCCACCTGAAAGTGTGCTGTAAGTTTATGGGGGATTTAACCTCTGACATTAAAGGACTTCTAAGAATGCTCAGGTCACTGTGACTAAAGTGTATTATTGGTGTTATCAGTCATTTTTTCTGTTTGTATAGTCAGTCCTCAAGATTTTCTGCCCTGTCATCAGGTATTGGTAAGTTGCCAGATCCATGGAAGAGGTGGTTCAAACAGGGAAGTATCAAATTTAGTATTTTTATGACATATTTCAGAACGGTTTTAATAATGCTGTGTTATACTGGTATGTGTAGACTATATAAAAACAAGAAAAATCAACAAAACTGGATATAAAATCGACAAACATTCTTGACATGCCAAATTAGATATCCATGTAGAAGAAATGGCAAGTGTGAAATACATAGCGTAGTTCCTTCTGTATGTTTGGTCTTATGTTTGGTATCTTACCAAAAATAGGATTTTTTTCCCCTCACATTTATGGAGTCCGGGTGTAAAGAGTGAAGGTTCCAGGAAGGGCCCCCTGTAGACCTGTGCTGTGTCCTCCATGCTTGAATGAGCACTCCAGAAGGATTTTAAAATTAGTATTTCTTATTCTTTGAGACTTTCAGACAGTCTTTTTCAGAGGCTTATCTATAAAGGCTTTGCTTCCATTACTTAATTCCCGTAAACCTACATCCTGAGATTTTAACTGTTAGGATTTCAATATATGAACAGAAGAAAGGTACAACCTATTTCTTTAGCATCCTATTATCATAAACAATTAATTATCCATACCCTAACACACTCATCACTGAATTAAGATGTGATATTCAATATTGACAATATAGTCTCACTTGCAGTGCTTCGTGTTTTGACTTTACCTCTTTTAGTCTAATATCATAAAGATAGCCATAAGATATTTTTCTGTCTCTGCAGAGACTTGAAAATTATTCTAAAATGATTAAAGAATACTCATTGTCATAAATTAGCTTTTTAGAAATAACTTCTCAGTAATTTAAGTGATTGGATCAGAAGCCTGATGATTGAGTTCATGATGAAATACCCATAAGGCTGAGGTTTTTACCACAAAAATAAGAAGATGCACTTTAGACAATCTATCAGTTTTATCAGTTTGGATCTGTGGTCTGATTTTAAGTTGTATAGTCAGAAGGACTTAGAAAGGGGCAAGTTTGTTTTTGAGTCAAATGATGGGGTATTCACCAGAGCCAACTACTCCAACATGGGTTTAAGCCTATAGAAAGTTGTTTTTGTTTGTTTGTTTTATAGTAAGCTGCTGAGTATATTGGGTGGTAAAGTCATTTAGCCAGTCAGCTGTCTGGTATTCCTCTGAGGAGAGCCTCAACTACTCCTTGGGGTGCTGTGAGTATAAGATCTCAGACTAGCAGTAGCCGCCACAATCCTTAGACTTTGCTACAGGGTCTATGTTAGCTAGTCTATGTAAGCTTGACTTGCAAACTAGATTTATCTGAAAGGACAAAACCTCAGCCTTCATAAGATACAGCCGTAAGGCATTTTCTTAGTAAGTGACTGATAGGTAGGGGTCTAGCCCATGGTAGGTGGAGCCATTCTGGGTTGGTGGTTCTATAAGAAAGCAGACTGAGCAAGCCATGAGGAGCAAGCCAGGAAGCAGCAGCACCCCTTTATGAGCTTTGCATCAGCTTCTACCTCCATGTTCTTGCCCAGTTTGAGTTCCTGTCCTGGTTTCCTTCTGTAATGGACAGTGCTGTAGAAGTAACTGTTAGCAAAATAAACACTTTCCTTTTCAGCTTGCTCCTTGATCATGGTGTTTCATCAAAGCAAAAGAAACTCCATCTAAGATAAGATCCAAACATTTGGAGCATTTCCAAATAAAGTCACAGAGCATTTCCATGGCCCCAAAGTTTGAGTTAAAACCCTTTTGTAATGACATTTGTTTATGTACAAACAGATGAAAAAGTTTTGAGACATATGTAAGTGCTAGGGCTGGAGCTGAAATCAGAGCTGTTCTTAGAGCCTCAAATGCCTTTTATTTAACCTCAGTCCAGATATAGGGGCTCAGTGCCCATCTTTGTGCCGGTGTATAGGGGCCTTGCTAGTTCTGCAAGCTCTGATATACTGAGGCAGCAATACCTGTACTTAGGAACCCTTGAACCTGTCTCTTAGTCTTTGGAGTTGGGATCTGAAAGATGCCAGCAATCCTATTCTGAAACAGACTCCTTTTTTCTCCTGTCACCTAGCAGTGGAGATAGCCAGCCTCTGTTGTCAAAGTTGGGCTTTCTTAGGTACACTATGGATCTCACTGTCTGTAACTCAGCAGTCCTTCAGTGGCCCGTTTACAAATTTATTTTCACAGGAAAGTTCTAATGGAAGGGAAGGAAGTCAGCATTTATTGTAACCTTTCTATGGGTCCATCCATTTAAAAGTAGAAATGGGCTGACTCACCTCTACCAATGGGAGGCCAATGAATGCATATTTCAAGTCCAAAACATCATACACCTATTTCTCTGGAAGAATCATATTCTATAGCTATTCTTGCAGAATCCTTGACCCCTCTGGCTTCCTTAATCATTTCCTCAATGCTACTGTAGGACTCTCCAAGCTCTGTCTAATGTTTAGTTGTGTGCCTCTGCATCCATTTCCATCAGCTTCTGGGTGAAAGCTTCTCAGAGAAGTTATATTAGATTCCTGTCATAGGCACAGCAGAGTAATTTAATAGTGTCAGAGACTGGTTCTTGCCCATGGAATAGGTCTTAAGTAGAGCCAATCTTTGGTTGGCTATTCTCCCAATCTTTGTTCCATCTTTGTCCCTACACATTTTGTAGGCAGGACAAATTTTGGGTTGAAGGTTTTGTGGATTTTTTGGTGTCCTTTTTCCCTCCACTAGAAGTCCTGCCCGGCTACAGGGGATGTCCACTTCAGGATCCACATTCCCCTGCTGCTAGGAATCTCAGCTAGGGTGACCCCCATAGACTTCTTCTCAGGACTCTGGCAAACCCCTGAGAAACCTCTTACCTGGGATTTCCTTTCTCTCTTCTGGAAGTCTCTCCTCTGCTCTTTCTACTCTTAATCCCCACTCCTGTACCTCTCTCCATCTGCTCTCCTACCCAGTCCCCTCCCTCTATCCATTTCCAATTCCTATTTTATTTCCCTTTCTGAGTGAGAAACAAACGTCCTCCCACAGGCCCTCCTTTAACTTAGCTTCTTTGAGTCTGTGGATTGCAGCATGGTTATCTTTTACTTTAAGACTAATATATACTTATAAGTGAGTAAATACCATAGGTGTCTTTTTTGGGTTTGAGTTACCTCACTCAGGATATTTGCTACTTGAGTAGTATTTCATTGTGTAAAGGTACCACATTTTCTTTATCCATTCTTTGGTGTTTTTTTTTTTTTAGATATTACTTTTATTTTATTTTATTAATTACACTTTATTCATTTTGTATTCCCCCATAAGTCCCTCCCTCTTCCCCTCCCAATCCCACCCTCCCTCCCCTTTCTGCATGCATGCCACTCCCCAAGTCCACTGATAGGGGAGGTTCTCCTCTCCTTTCTCATCTTAGTCTATCAGTTCACATCAAAAGTGGCTGCATTGTCCTCTACTGTGGCCTGGTAAGGCTGCTCCCCCGTCAGGGGGAGGTGATCAACGAGCAGGCCAATCAGATTATGTCAGAGGCAATCCCTCTTCACATTACTATGTAACCCAATTGGACACTGAACTGCCCTGGGCTACATCTGTGCAGGGGTTCTGGGTTATCTCCATGAATAGTCCTTGGTTGGAGCATGAGTCTCTGGGAAGTTCCCTGTGTTCAAATTTTCTTGTTCTGTTGCACTCCTTGTGGAGACCCTGTCCTCTCCAGCTCTTACTATTTCCCACTTCTTACATAAAATTCCATTCACTCTGCCCAACAGTTGACCATCAGGCTCAGCATCTGCTTTGATAGTCTGCAGGGCAGAGGCTTTCAGAGGCCCTCTGTGGCAGGTTCCTAGGTTGTTTCCTGTTTTCTTCTTCTGGCTTTCAGAAGCCCTCTGTAGCAGGTTCCTAGGTTGTTTCCTGTTTTCTTCTTCTTCTGATGTCCATCCTCTTTGTCTTTCAGGATGGGGATTGACCGTTTTAGTTAGAGTCCTCTCTCTTGCAGATCTAGGTTATTTCCAGTTTCTGACTGCTATGAATAGAGCTGCTATGAACATAGTTGAGCAAGTGTATTTGTGGTATGGTAGAGCAACTTTTGTGTATGTTTCCAGAAGTGCTATCACTGGCATGAGAATCAGATGTTTCTGTTTTCTACCCAGGCAGGAGAGGTATATTCCAGAGTGACAGGGAGGCCACCAAAATACCTGTCTTTCTAATCAAGGCCATGTGGTCTATAATTTCCCCTTTTGTTTCCAGGGTCATCAGGTATTATTTAGTCTGGACAGGGGTAGCTGAACTGCTTAGTTGAAAATCTAGCACAGACAAAAGAATCTGGGGGGTGAATCTTAAGGCAGTGGAGGGGTCTCATGTTAGAGAAAGCCACAAGTCAGTATAGGAAAAGAGAACTGATTGAAACACATAGAAATACACATACACAGATTTTAGTGGGTTTGTCCTATGTTGTATGTCTATATGAGTGAGTATATATCATGTGTGTCTTTTTGCTTCTGGGACAACTCACTCAGGATGATCCTTTCCAGGTCCCACCATTTACCTGCAAATTTCATGATTTCCTTATTTTTCATTGCTGAGTAATATTCCATTGTATAGATGTACCACGATTTCTGCATCCATTCTTCAGTTGAGGGGCATCTGGGTTGTTTCCAGCTTCTGGCTATTACAAATAAAGCTGCTACAAACATGGTTGAGCAAATGTCCTTTCTGTGTACTTGAGCCTCTTTTGGATATATGCCCAGGAGTGATATGGCTGGATCTTGAGGAAGCGCTATTCCTAGTTGTCTGAGAAAGCGCCAGATTGATTTCCAGAGTGGTTGTGCAAGTTTACATTCCCACCAGCAGTCGAGAAGGGTTCCCCTTTCTCCACAACCTCTCCAGCATGTTTGTTTGTTTATTTATTTATATTCTGGTTGTAGCCCTTCCCTCATCTACTCCTGGTTCCCCCTCCTCCCTCTTTCCCCTCACCCTTCTCCCCTAGTCCACTGAAAGGGGAAGTTCTCCTCCCCTACTATCTGACCCTAGCCTATTAGGTCTCATTAGGACTGTCTGGATACTTGTCCTCTGTGGCCTTGTAAGGCTGCCTCCCCATGCCCACCAGGGGAATATGATAAAAGAGCAGGCAACCAAGCTCATATAAGAGACTGCAATGGCTCCCCTTACTAGGTAACCTACATGGAGACTGAGCTAACATGGACTACATCTGAGCCAGAGGTCTAGGACCTCTCCATGCATGGTCTTTGGTTGGTACATCTGTCTCTACAGCTCCCCGACCCCGGGACACTTTTTTTTTTTTTTTTGGCTTTGTTGAGATACCTTGTGGGATAACTGTCCCCTCTGGGTCTTTCTTTTTCCCTCTTCTTCCATAAGACTCCCTGTGCTCTGTCCAAAGTTTGGCTGTGTGTCTCTGCATCTGCTTCAATTCCCTGCTAGGTGAAGTCTTTTAGAGAGCATCTATGGTTGGCTCCTATTCTGTTCCCTCTCTTTCCTGGAAAAAAAGTAAATTTTAAGTGGATGAAAGACCTCAACATAAAACAAGACACACTAAATCTGTTAGAACAAAAAGTGGGGAAGAGTCTTAAACTCATCGGCACAGGAGACAACTTCCTGAACAGAATACCAACTGCTCAGGCTCTAAAAGCAACAATCAATAAATGGGACCTCATGAAACTGAAAAGCTTTTGTAAAGCAAAGGACACTGTCAACAGAACAGAGCAACAGTCACAGACTGGGAAAAGATCTTCATCAAGCTTACATCTGACAGTGGGTTAAAATCCAGAATATATAAAGGGGAATTAAACACCAACAAACCAAACAATCTAATTAAAAAAATGGTGTACAGAGCTAAACAGAGAATTCTCAACAGAGGAATATTCAATAGCAGAGAAACACTTAAAGAAATGCTTATCATCGGGGAAATGCAAATCAAAATGGCCCTGAGATTCAATCTTAATACCATCAGAATGGCTACAATCAAAAACTCAAGTGACAACACATGTTGGAGAGAATGTGGAGAAAGGGGAACACTCCTCCATTGCTGGTGGGAATATACTTTTAAAACTCTTTGGAATTCAATCTGTCACTTTCTTAGAAAATTGGGAATAGCACTACCTCAAGACCCAGCTATTACTGCTGAGCATATTGGAAATATGCTCAACCATACTACAAGGACAATTGTTCAATTATGTTCATAGCAGCTTTGTTATAGCCAGAATCTGGAAACAACCTAGATGTCCCTCAACTGAAGAATGGATATAGAAATTGTGGTACATTTACACAATGGAATACTACTCAGCTAGTAATAACAAGGAAATCTTGAAATTTGCAGGCAAACGGATGGTAAAAGAAAAGATCACTCTGAATGAGGTAACCTAGAAGCAGAAAGACACACATGGTATATACTCACGTGTAAGCAGATATTAGCCATGCAATATAGGATAAACATACTACAATCTATAGACTTAAAGAAGCTTAATACCAAAGTAGACCCTATGGAAAATGATCAATTCTCATACAGAATGACAATCAGGATATATACTCAGGGTGAATTTAAAAAAAAAAAAAAAACAACCAAAAAA
The DNA here is from genome assembly GCF_030254825.1 of Meriones unguiculatus. Lineage (NCBI taxonomy): Eukaryota > Metazoa > Chordata > Mammalia > Rodentia > Muridae > Meriones > Meriones unguiculatus. The sequence continues at coordinate 52,938,494 of NC_083352.1, read as the reverse complement.
TATTCTGGGTTGATATACTTGAGCTAACAAGAACAGTAGGCAGATGTGAAACTACAGAAGCCAAAAAGCCAGGTTATTACATTTACAGACTTTTCTAGGACTATAGACTTCAATGGATAGGTCTTTGTTTTCATTTTGGAAGGTGGTATAGCCTATGTGCTGAGTTTTATGGTCTGAATAGTACTTCCATCATGGAGTTAATTTTGTTAAGGTCTGGGACCTACTATGGTTTTGGACTCTATTACATAAATATGACTGACCATGGCCTGGAAACACAGACCATGGTTACCCCAAATTTAATATTCTAACATCAAAAGCAATTTCATGAAGTTTTTATAGCAACAGAACAAAGAGAAGTCATAAATAAAATCACTTTCAACTCATTGGTGGAAACATTAAGTAGGTACTTACCATGAAGCAGAAGCATGGTTATAGATTCAGCTGCTAGATGGTGACTATTAGCTTTGCCAGACAGTAACTACAGTTTGATTAAGTTCTTATATTACAAAGGTTTTTATCTGTTAATTGTAGGATGCTACAATTGTAGGATGGTAGGTCTCACACAGAGATAGGTATGACTATTCAGGGGGCTAACATTAGCCTAAGATGGATTGTAATTAGGCTCTGGATATGAAGGATTTTAAATTCTCCATTATCATTGACATCCCAATGAGGTAATCAGCCTTGCAGAAGATTCTACTTGAAGGTGTGACTTCTTCCTATAAACTTCTGTTCACAAAATCATAAGATAAAAATAGTTTTAACAATTTGCTTAGTATAATCTACAATTTTGACTTAATTCATAATATTATAAATAATAGACACAAGAGAAAACCTAATTAGGTCATCATTTCTTCTTTTCAAATTTAAAAAACTTAAACAACAACAGAAATATTTGGGAATTTGATATTATTAATAGAAGTCTTCTTGCTTTAGATATGTAAAGCTTTGTATAATTCCTTCTTGTCTAATATTGGTTATATTTTCTCTTTGTTTTATATATAAGCCAGATTTATTTCTCTGAGTAGCATATGTGTATCATCAGCACGATAAAAAAGAATTATATATGCAAATTTTAAAGTATTTTTATTGAGACACTAAAAGGATAAATCTTTTGGTACAATATCCAAAATCACTACACTTATATGCATTGGGAATGACTTGCCTTTCATGGTCTGTTGTTAGTGAAAACCATGGAACAGATATCATGGACTAGCTGGTGAGAACAGAGAAAGAAGGTGTAAATTATCCCGGTGTGGTGGTATGTCTTCACTGTTTTGTCATCTGGGTCATGGCTGGGGACCATTTTTCAAACAATGTCATTCTCAGACGCACAGGACAGACAGCTTAACCTCCTTCATTGGAAAGAGATGAAAAACATCATGATGTAGCATATCCAAACTTTACATCCAGTCATTGTTCTGTCAGGATTTACTAAAACCAACCTAATATAATCTTGAATAAACAAAATAAGGAAAACTGTTAAAGGTATTTTTACTTAAATTTTTTAAAAGAGAAAACCCATGACCTTTAGTCATCATGTTGCAGTACAGTGACTGTCAATTGCTATTAATTATGTAATTGAAGAGTTTCTCATCTGAATCTAGACTAGAAATGGACACTCTTATTTAATTCCCAGTGCATACAGAGGACAGTTATAAAGACTGGTGGTTTATGTCTAGTAGGGAAGTTCAAAGATCCATAAGGGGTGGCAAACGTTAACAGAATTAACTGCTTTTTGTACTTTTTAATAGCATCATGTACTAAAGTTATTTTGATAATCTAATTTCATAACATGAACAGGAGTGTCTTTTCCTCAACATGTTTTATTTTTAATTTCTCTTTGAAACCCAAAAGATTTTGAAAATGACTATTAGGTTTCTAAATATTTTAAACTCTATTATATTTTATAATACAATTGTCAGAATGCCTTGAGAGTTGTACAACTATAGCTTTGAAATCCACCAAAATACAAAATTTGACAATACCTGAAATCCTGTTTACTGTTCTTAGCAGTCCCTTTTCTATGTACTGAATTCCATATGATTAATATTTTCCCAAATGTCTGCAATAGCCAAGTATCCATTCGATTACTTTAACATGAATTCACAACCTTGGGTTACACACACAAGAAATATGCTTATAGTCTGTGCATCTATTTACTGAGGTGACAAATATACAGGACAGCAACAACATGGTTGGAAAAGGCTGCTTGAGTGTCTGTAGGAACATATTAGCTAGTGTTCCATGGAAGAGGTACAGAGAAAGCTTCCTTGTATAAATAATTCATAAATTGTGACTTTATAGGACAAGAAAGAATCACGATAAAATCGTTGAAATCTGAAAAAAAGAAGAGAAAGACTAATTCAGCAATTCAGAAAGTCTAATGCAAATTAGACTTTGGAGCCTTGGTGTGAGGACAAGGGAGGCAAAATTAAGATGAGAGAATCAGGTGATGAAGAACCAGAAATGTCACTTAATAAAGGAGACATCACATTAACACCAACGAGAAGCTATTAAAACATCCGAAGCAGGGGGCCAGCATGATTATAATTGCATTATGTAAATGGGATATTGGGATGATAATTTTATGTTTATGTTGTTGCTAAAGCCTCAATACTATAAGTACAAAATCCTCTGAGGAGTGCACCCCCTGTGGAAGAATAGTGATGCGTTTTCCTAGCAAAGGCTTTTGCAGTCCTTAGCTGACCATCCAGCTATGGGATAACACAGCAGGTGGAGACACTGAGCTATAAAGTGAGAGGGTAGAGAGGTGACTCATGTCTGATTAGTGTGACACAGTTACAACATAGTATCACTCAGAGAGAGTTGGCATTCCAATGCAGAACAATCAGATAATTTAAAGTTTGGTCTTTGTCGTCTGGAGGATGATGGCCTGAAGAAAGATGAATAACGATTATCTAGTTCTAGTGTCTAGAGACAATGACATGCAAGCCATGGCTCAGGTAGTATATGTCCATATGCTCAGTTCTACTGAGACTTTTATCAAAACACAATGCCCAGGCAGCAACTGGTAAGATGTAAATGAGCCAGTCGAGATTTTTTTTTGTCCCCTTTTATCCTCTGATTTACTTCAGTCACATAAATGCTAAAAAACACAGTGAGAAAACTGGCATCCTTTCCTCCTTCAGCCTTCCCACACACAGCAGGGAGGGCTGGCAAGGCAAAGAGCTCTAAATATCATAGCTTTTATTATTTCTTTGGACAGGAGATATTAATCATGAACTCTTTGGGGCATTTTAATATGACAGGGCAGAAGAAAGGAGACCTAGCTCCACAAAGCAGCTTTGTAGGATAAAAAAAAATGGGAAAAAGAAAAATTGACTTATCTTTGCAGTTTGTGTGGTAGTTTTTAACACACTGGTTCGAGAAAGGTGTCTGATTGCCATGTGAAAATGCTTTTAGATCCAGCTATCTTTTGATGTGTTCATATAGTAAAGATTCTTATGCTTTTCTACAGATATACCACTATTACATAATGCCTCTCTTTAGCTCAGATATTTTTCTTGTATTGAAATGTGTTGCTTGTAGTTAAGAGCATGATGTTAGGTTTCTTTCTTGTTTAATTATTACTGTTTTAGCCCTTTCCTTTCACTCCTATTTTAAGTATTTAAGCTGGACTGATAGCTCAAGCCTGTAAACCCAGCACTCAGAAAGCTAAGATGGGATCACTTTGAAATCTTAGAGGCTATCCCGGAATAAAGGTGAATTCTGGTATAGCCTCAACTACAAAGTAGCATCCTGTCTGAAATAAAATGAAAAAAGGCATTTTATTTTTAGAATGGTGTCTGGTTCACAGTAAAGCTGAACAGGAAGCACAGAGTTCCTACCCGTCCCCCCCTCCCATTATAATCATGCACAGGCCATGGATTTGTTACCAGTGATGGGAGGTGTACAACCTTCGCATCTTGGATCCAACGTGGTACATTCGGTACCAATGGTGAAGCATTGTTCCCACCCAAAGTTAATAGTTTATGTGATGGTTCAGTGTTTATGTTATGTTGTACATCCCACAGATCTTTGACAATTCTATTATGACAAATCTGTTATCCACCATCGTGCTGTTACACAGTGAAATTCAGTGCTTTACAAAGCCTCTGGCTCCATGAATTCTTTACTTCCTCTTGTTCCTGGTGGATGACTATTGACCTTTCTACTGGCTTTATACTTCTGAATTTTCCAGAATGTTCGATGGTGTGTATCCTAGTTGGCTTTAACTGTCAATTTGACATAGCCTAGAGTCATCTGATGATGGAATCTCAGTTGATGGATTGCCCAGATCAAATTGGCCTGTGGGCATATCTGCATTGTCAGTTGATGAACAAGGTTCCAGTCCATTGTGGAAACATCATTTTCTGCGAGGGTAACCCTGAACTGCATAAAGAAAGCTATGTAAGCATAGGCCTCTAGGTTTTTTGTTTGTTTGTTTGTTTGTTTTTTGTGGTTTCTACTTCATGATCTGGCTTGAGTTCATGTCTGAAATCCCTCAGTGAAGTAAGCTGAAATAAATCTAATCATCCTCCAAGCTTTCTTTGGTCCCAACAACAGCAGTGAAGCTAGAAGCGTGTCATGGAGTATGCTTCCCTTTCAGATTGACATTATGGCTACATAATTTGCTTCTAACATTCTTTTTTCTCTTATACTTAAAAAAAACTATATTGTAGTATTTTTTCTCTGCATTTTGTTCTTGAAAATTATCTTGGTTGTTTCCAAATTCGGCAATTTTGAGTAAAAATGTTATAAATACAAGTGTACAGGTTTTGTGTGGACATGCTTCTAAATCATTTGTCTAAGTACCAAGAAAAATGATTGCCAGATCATTTGACAAATGTTTAACTTTTAAAAATACACCATTTGGGCTGAAAATGGATTTGCAGGTGAAGATGCTTGCTGCCCACCTTTTTGACCTATGTTTGATCCCTGGAACTCAGAAGGTGGAATAAACAAACCTACTCCTGCAAGCTTGCTCTGGCTTCCACACAGTCATTGTAGCCTTTGCACCCACGAGGCAAGCACACATTCAAAATAAATAAGTAGAAAGAAAAAAACATAATAACATAACCTTCCAAGTATGTGCCTTGCATTTCCACAATCATTGAGTCCACAGCTTTTGATGCCCAGCAGTCTTGTCTGCTTACATTCTAGATTGTAGCCATTCTGACAGTGCCTCTCAGTGTAGTAGTTGGGTGTGTCAGTTATTTGTTATTTTCAATCAGTAATTACAGTGGTATATTATGTAAAATGTCTCCACTCCAAGTGTCTAGTTGCTATAAGTTGAAATCTATTTACTTAGCTTGCTTATTTTCAAATTTAATTTTGAAAGCTCTTTGTATATTTTAGATAAAAATTCTTCAGTAGATAAGCCTTATGCCAGTTTTTCTATTAGTCTCACAATTTTCATTTTTATGATGATTTTGAAAGATCATAGGTACTCTTGAGTTATAATGCATTCTACACTGTCAATTGTCTCTCAGATATTTTACCTAAATATTCAGCACCATAGACAAGATCATATAGTTTTTTTGCCTATTATCTTCTAGAAGTGTTGTACTTTTGATTATGGTCTGTTGGCTTGAGGGCTACTTGGAGCTAACCTGATGAATATCTAAGGTGTGAATCTAGATGCATAGTGTACACAGAAAATCACAGCTGGATTCCAATTGCCAAAGCTAAATCAAGATCAGGTAAATAGATTAAACAGTCCTATATCCCCCAGGAAATAGAAGCAGTCATCAAACGCTCCCTGCCAAACAAAGCTCAGGGCCTGATGGTTTCAGTGCAGAATTCTACTCAACCTTCAAAGAAGAGCTGATGTCAATACTCTTTAAACTATTCCATGAAGTTGAAACAGAAGGAATATTACCGAACTTATTCTATGAGGCCAGAGTAACCTTGATTCCTAAACCACACAAAGACCCATCCAAAAAAGAGGAAAATTTCAGACCTATCACTTTTATGAACATTTTTTCAAAATTACTCAATAAAATACTTGCACACTGAATCAAAAAGAACACATAAAATATACCATCCACCATGACCAAGTATGCTTCATCCCAGGCATGCAGGAATGGTTCAATATACGGAAATCCATCAATGTAATCCACCATATAAACAACATAAGGAAAAAACAAAAACAAAAACACACGATCATCTCCCTAGATGCTGAGAAAACACTTGAAAAAATCCAACACCCATTCGTGTTTAAAGTCTTGGAGAGATCAGGGATACAACGCACATACCGAAATGTAGTAATAGCAATATACAGCAAGCCTATAGCCAACATCCAACTAAACAGAGAGAAACTTAAATCAATCCCACTGAAATCAGGGACAAGGCAAGGCTGCCTACTCACTCCATTATCTTTTCAACATAGTACTTCAAGTGCTAGTTAGAGCAATAAGACAACTAAAGGAAATTAAGGGAATATACATTGGAAAGGAAGAAGTCAAAGTATCACTATTCACAGATAATATAATAATATACACGGATGGCCCCAAAAATTCTACCAGAGAACTCCTTCAGCTGAAAAACTTCTTTGGCAAAGTGGCTAGATACAAAATTAATTAAAAAAAAATCAATAACCCTGCTAGGGCTGAGAAAGAAATGAGGGAAACAACACACTTTACAAAAGCCATAAATAATATAAAGTACCTTGGTGTAACTCTAACCAAGCAAGTGAAAGACCTGTTTGGAAAAAAAAATACAAAAACAAACAAACAAACAAAAAACACTTTAAGTCTCTGAAGAGAGAAATTGAAGTAAATACCAGAAAATGGAAAGAACTCCCTTGCTCATAGATTGGTAGGATAACATAGTGAAAATGGGCATCCTACCAAAAGCAATCTACAGATTCAGTGCAATTCCCATCAAAATGCCAACAATTATTTACAGAACTTGAAAGAAAAATTCTCAATATCATATGGCAAAACAAAAAACCCCACAATTGCTAAAATAATCTTTTACAATAACAGATCTTCTGGCAATATCTCCATCCCTGATCTCAAGCTGAACTATAGAGCAACAGTAATAAAAACAGTATGGTCCTGGCATAGAAACACAAAGGTGGATCAATGGAATTGAGTGGAAGACACAGAAATAAACCCACACAGTTATGGATTTTTTTTAAAGGTGACAGAACAATACAATGGAGAAAGATAGCATATGCAACAAATGGTGCTGTTCTAACTGGATGTCTACATGCAGTAAAATGCAAATAGATCTGTATTTATCACCCTGCACAAAACTAAAGTCCAAGTGGCTCAAAGACCTCAACATAGAAACATACACACTAAACCTGTTAGAAGGAAAATTGGGGAAGAGCCTTGAACTCATTGGCACAGGAGGCAACTTCCTGAACAGAACACTAACAGCACAGGCTCTAAGAGCAACAATCAATAAATGGGACCTCATGAAACTGAAAAGCTTCTGTAAACAAAGGATATTGTCATCAGAATACAACAGCAGCCTACAGACTGGGAAAGGATCTTCATCAACCCTTTGTCTGGCAGTGAGCTATTATCCAGAATAAAATGAACTCAAGAAGTTAAAAAGCAACAAATCAAGTAATCCATTAAAAAATGGTGTACAGAGCTAAACAGAGAATTCTCAATAGAGGAATATCAAACAGTAGAAAAACACTTAAAGAAATAACCTAGAACCTAGAATCCCGGCACAGATATAGCCCATGGCAGCTTAGTCTCTAAGCGGGTACCCTAGTATTGGGAACAGGGACTGTCTCTGACATGAACTATCTGGCTGGCTCTTTCATCACCTCCTTCTGAGGGAGGAGCAGCCTTTTCAGACCACAGAAGAAGACAATGCTGCCAGTCCTGAAGAAAGCTGATAGGCTAGGGTCAGAGGGAAGGGGAGGAGGACCTCCCTTACAAGTGGCTTGTGGAGGGGCATGGAAGGAGATGACTGAGGGAAGGTGGAATTGGGAGGGGATGTGAGGGAGAGTGCTAGAGTTCACATTCAAAGTGAATGAATTGTAATTAATAAAAAAATAATTAATTAAAAAGAGAAATGCCCAATGTCCTTAGTCATCAGGGAAATGCAAATCAAATAAACCCTGAGATTTCACCTTATATCCCTCAGAATGGCTAAGATCAAAAACTCAAGTGACAACACATGCTGGAGAGGATGTGGAGAAAAGAAACCTTCCTCTATTACTGGTGGGAATGTAAACTTGTATAACCACTTTAGAAATCAATCTGGTGCTTTCTCAGAAAATTACAAATTGTGCTACTTCAAGATCCAGCTATACCATTTCTAGGCATATATCCAAACTATGCTCAACTATACAACAGGGACATTTGTTCAACCATGTTGGTAGTAGCTGTATTAATAACAGCCAGTATCTAGAAAAAACCTAGATGCCCCTCAGTTGAGGAATGGATACAGAAATTGTGGTACATTTACACAATGGAATACTACTCAGCAATTAAAAACAAAGAAATCATGAAATTTCCAGACAAATGGTGGGAACTGGAAAAGATCATCCTGAGTGAGGTAACCCCGAAGCAGAAAGACACACATGGCATATACTCACTCATAAGGGGATATTAGACATATACTATAGGATAAACATACTAAAATCTATACTCCTAAAGAAGCTAAACAATAACACAGACTCTAGGGAAGATGCTCAATCCTCAGACTCTAGGGAAGATGCTCAATCCTCATTAAGAAGGACAAATGCAATAGATATTGGAAGCAGAAGTCAGGGAAAAGGACAGGAGCCTACCACAGAGGGCCTTTGAAAGACTCTATTTTAGAGGTATTAAGCAAAGGCTGAGAGTAACAGCCAAACTTTGGGGAGAGGACATGGAATTTTAAAAAAGAAGGGGGAAAAAGAAAGACCTCAAAAGGACAGGAACTTTAAAAGGAGACCAATGGAGCCATAAAAACTGAGTCCTGGGAGCCCTTCAGAGACTGATACCCCAACCAAGGACAATGCATGGAGAGGACCTAAGCCTGTGGCTCAGATGTAGATCATAGACTCAGTATCCAAGTGGGGTCCCTAGTAAGTGGAGCATGGACTGTCTCTGCCATGAACTCAGTGACAGGCTCTCTGATCACTTTCCCCTGGGGGGGTACAGCCTTGCCATGCTACAGAGGAAGACAATGCAACCAGTCCTGATGAGACCTGATAGGCTAGGTTTAAATAGAATGGGAGGAGGACCTCCCTTATCAGTTGCCTATGACAGGGTGATAGGGGGTGAAGAAGGAGGGAGGGTGGAATTGGGAGGAGGTGAGGGAAGGGGTCATAGCCAGGCTACAAATTGAATAAATTGTAATAAATTATAATTTAAAAAGAAAAAAAAAATCACAGTTGCTGATTAAATCTTTCTTTCCTTTTCTCCTTTATCTTAGATAAGGCAACTACACTTATGTAGAACTATTTCTAGCTACTGTATTCTTTTATGTTGACATGTCTATGTATTTACCAATTCCACACTGTCTTGATTACTCTGTCTTTTCAATGTGTATTGAAATATTTAGTGTCAGTCTTCTGACTATTATATTGATTTTTCTGGTTCTTTTCATATAAAAATTCTCATCAGTTTTTATCTACCCACAATTTTGAACTGAACTGCATTGAATATAGAGATAAATTTAGGAAGCATTTGCAGCTAGACAGTATTGATTCTCCTTATCTATGAAGAGGGAACATTTCTGATATTCTATACCTGGAATATTTTCATCAGAATCTTGTGGATTTTCTACTTCTTTGCTTTCAGTCTGATTCTTTGTGCTTAGAATGCCTTTCCTATTGATGGCATGTAAGTGTTTCATATTCAACAGACACTGAAAATTGTTTTTAAAATGGTTATCTGGATCATTGAATCAATATATACCAAATTTGTATGATTTTTATTTCCTGTCTTTGTACTTTTCCACTCTTTATAAGTTTTTCTTCAGATTGACTTAGTGTTTTGGAGAACTGTTTTGCTTACTCTGTTATCTTCTTTGCTCACAAGTGAGTTAACTTCTAAAATGTCTTAATGATTACCCTGGGGTTTGTAAAACAGAGTTCTAATTATTCTTACTCTATAGCCAAAGATTGTTATATCCATTCACTGAAGTATTTGCATCTTGTAGCAAAAATATTTTCAATGTTCCTCTTTTATCATCATGGAGATTTTCTTTTAGTATATTTGGCATATGCCTTGATTGGTGTTTTCTTAGCTTTCTAGGTAAGTAACTATGACTTGCTATTAATCTTATGAAATTTTCAAATTATTCCTTCTAATCCTTTACACTTAGTTCTTTCATTTATCTTATAATATTTCAATCATACACTTATGCAAACATGAAATTGTCTCTTAGTTATTAGATGTTCCATTTATCTATTTTCTCAATGTCTCACTTTAGAAATTTTTGATTGAAAAATCTTCAGGATTATTGATTCTTTTGTTTACCCTCTCTAATCAGTGCTAAGATTGTTAAAAATCATTATTTTTATTAGAGTATTCTAGAATTTTGTTTTCATTAAAAATATTTAAGTAAATTCCATTACTTTTAAAATCCAATTTTAGTCTTCTACCAAAAACATAACATTTAAAAAAATCCTCTTTTATATTGAAAATTAGCACAGTACACCATACATATTAAAAGTGATTTGGAGGTTCCGTATCTCCATAATGTTCCTGAACTTTAAATTCCAAGTCAACTTTGAGAGTTATTTGCAACCCGAATTTGTTTAAATCGTACCCTAGTTTGTGTTCTCTTACTGTGACAAAACTCCATACTGACCCTCTCCAAGTCCACTGATAGGAGAGGTCTTCTTTCCCTTCCATCTAACCCTATCCTATCAGGTCTCAACAGGACTGGCTGCGTTGTCTTCCTCTGTGGCCTGGTAAGGCTGCTCCCTCATCAGGGGAGGTGATCAAAGAGCCAGCCACTGAGTTCATGTCAAAGACAGTCCCTGTTCCCCTTGCTAGGGCACCCAGTTGGAGACTGAGCTGCCATTGGCTACATCTGTGCAGAGATTCTTTGGAGAGGGGCCTAGGAGGAGATGAGGGAAGGAAGGTAGGATTGGGAGGGAATGAGGAAGGGAGCTACGACTGGGATACAAAGTGAATAAACTGTAATTAATATAAAAAATGAAAATAAAAAATGAAAAAATGCAATAGTAATTAAAATACAAAAGTAATTGCTATAGTCTCATACCATTGTCTATGTTGAAATGCTAGTTTTTAGGACAAGGACTATAAAAAAATACAGGACTTTTTGTGATTTAACCATTTTTAATTTAAAATTAAACATAAAAACAAAAATTAAAATTATTGTTTGCTTTAAAAAAAAAAAAAACAAACAAACAAACAAAAAAACCCCCTCCATAATGAAAAGCAACTTGGTGAGAAAAAAAAGTATTTATCAGCTTATAGTTTATATCATGAAGGGAAGCAAAGAGAGGAATTTGGAGGCAAGAACTGAAGCAGAGATTTTGCAGGAACGCTGTTTATAGGCTTGCTCCCCTTCGCCTGTTCTTTCTTGTACAATTCAGACCCTCCTACCTACGAGTGACATGGCCAACAGTACAGGCCAATGTGATAAAAGCTTTTCTCCATTTGAAAAGCACTTCTCAGGCAATCCTAGCTTGTGTCAAGCTGACAAACACAAACCATCGTGACTCTTAAGGAGGGTACTCTCACAACAATTTCTGGATACATTTTGAAAGATGTATTCAGTGCCATATGTAAATTAGTTCTGTTACCTTGGGAAAATACATAATGTTAACAATGCAGGTAAAGCAAACTTTACTTTGTTTGCTGGTACTATTTTTATAGGATGCTCCTCTATTCACTTCTGCCCAGAGAAATGCCCAGAGTGTCACCAGCAGTTGCCATTACTCTTGCTTAGCTACCAGGAACACTCTATTGCCCAAGATCCCACACAGCTGAATAGGACACAGAGAAGTAAAGCCGGAAATGAACAACTGCAAGTTTCTTCCCAGGTGGCTAGTATCTGAAAGGTATTGGAGAGCATTCGTCAACATCTTTCCCAGTTATGGGCTTTCATACACTATAATTCTGATGTGTCTGGCTGAATGTGCCCATGGGTACAGTAGTGGCATGACTGTTATGAAGTGACAAATTATTTCTTTCTTGGAATTGAGAGCTGACCCCTGAGAGTGGAAATATGTACTGTAAACCTGGGGGGGGAGAGGAAGCCTTAGGCCAGGGAGATCATAAGCCCCAGGGGAGATTGTACTACTAAACAGATGTGTAGCCAAAATGCCTGCTAAATGTGTGTGTGTGTGTGTGTGTGTGTGTGTGCTTACAGCCACTGAGTAGTGATATTCTCAGTCTATATCAAAGAAACTTCTTTCTGCAATAAGTGCAAGTTGATATAACGATTCATAAGGAGTGAGAATGCTGAGAACAAATGGCTGGTCAGTGCTTGGCCCTAAATTCGATCTATGCCATCCCTTCAAGTCCATCACATCAGATAAGCAGGAAGGATGGAGAGGCGCTCTGTGACACTGTCTCTGGATGCACCAGAGCAGTTACAGTCATGAGAACTGAAGATGTAGCCACCAGCCCAAGACCTGCCCACATGAAGAGAAAGATAGGAATATAAAAGGGAAGAACAGATGGGAAGAAAAGAGTAGCTAAAAGTGGGAGAGGAAGTGTGATTAGAATATATTCTATATACCTAAGTAATTATCAGCAAATTGATAGGCTTAGCTAGATATTTAAATGTATATAAATTTATATTAATTTCATGAGTGTGCATGCATTTTGATCATAAAAGAAATTAGTCATTTTAAAAATTTTATTTAAATAATATTTGCAGCATTTCTCCCTTCCCTTTTCTATTTTTACTTCTCTCATCCTCACCTAATTCCTTTCAAACTTAAAAACTCTTTTTTTTGTTGTTTACTATATATGTATATGTCTCATATATATATAATGGATATATGCACAAAATAGAAATACAACTTGCTGAGTTCCATTAGTGTTGCTTGTATGTATTTAATTTCAAAGTTGACAACTTGGTATCAGATAATAAACTGGTCTCATCTCTGGCAAAAACTAATTCTAGCTTTCTTTTTTAATTAATTTACTTTTTATTTACTACAATTTATTCACTTTGTATCCCAGCTCTAGCTCCCTCCCTCGTCCTCTCCCAGTTCCATCCTCCCTCCCTCTTCTCTTCCCATGACCCTTACCCAGTCCACTAATAGGCTAATACCCAGTCCTTCCCTTCCATCTGCATCTAGCCTATCAGGTCTCATCTGTGGCCTGGTAAGGCTGCTTCCCCCCACCCCCAGTGGGAGACGATCAAAGAGCCAGCCACCAAGTCCATGTCAGAGGCAGCCTATGTTCCCTTTACTAGGGAAACCACTTGGACACTGAGTTGCCATCAGCTACATCTATACAGGGATTCTAGGTTATCTCCATGCATGGTTCTTGGTTGGAATATCAGTCTCAGAAAAGAACCCTGTGCCCATATTTTGTGGTTTTGTTACTCTCCTTATAGAACCCCTGTATCTTCCAGGAATTTCATCTACTCCTTCTTTCATAAGATTCCCTGCACTCTGCCCAAAGTTTGGCTATGAAGCTCAGCATCTGTTTCCATCCCTTGCAGGGTAGAGTCTTTCAGAGGCCCTCTATGGTAGGCTCCTGTCCTTTTCTCTGTTTTCTCCCTCTTCCACTGAATATCCAATTTGCCTTTCTAAATGAGAAATGATCATCTTAACCAGGGCCCTCTTTCTTGCTTAGCTTCTTTAGGTGTACAGATTTTAGTATGTTTATCTTATATTATATGTATAATGTCCACTTATCAGTGAATATATATCATGTGTTTCTTTTCTTTTTTTTTTTTTTTTCAATGCAGTTTATTCAGGAACATTGAACAATCCTCCTCGGACCCCGGGGAAAGCCAGCCCACAGCTTAAATAGCCTCTGGGTAGCCAACCCAGGCATGCCACGGGGGCAATGCAGATAGGTCCACATACATGGAAGCAAGCCAGATCCTCGGCCTTAGCCAAATGTGGAGTTGTTCGTGACAGAGAGCACTCACCATCGGGAAGGTGGAAGGCGGAAACCAGCTCCATCTTTAAGGCATAACATTCCGCAGCTCTCTACAGTTCCCCCTTTTTGTTTTAGACGCATCAGGCAAGAGTAGAGGTCTGATCTCTGATATTAGAAATAAATTGGGACTTTGTACAGATGTTCATTTAGGTGTCATCCACCCAAAGAGCATCAGACCCGTCCGATACCTTTTTCTCAGAGGCAGGACCTGGGGCATCAACCCGCATGCAACCAGACATGCTCTTCTCTGGGTCCAAAGCGGCTGACCCTGAGTGCAGTACTTAGCCTCGCATCCTGAGCGTATCATTTTAGCTTTTTATGGTATCCAACCATGCTTGGGGAGAATGTCCTGCTTCAATGGCTGTAAAGGCCTGAGTGATCATGGCTGCATCACACTGTTGTGAGTGATCTTTTCTAGTTCCCACCATTTGCCTGCAAATTTCATGTTTTCTTTGTTTTTAATTGCTGAGTAGTATTCCATTGTGTAAGCGTATTATAAAAAAGCCAAAAAACATACAATAGAAAAAAGATAGAATCTTCAACAAAAGATGCTGATCTAAACTGGATGTCTACATGTAGAAAAATACAAATAGATCCATATTCATCACTCTACACAAAACTAAAGGCCAAGTACATCAAAGACCTCAACATAAAACCATACGTATTAAACTTGTTAGAAGAAAAATTGGGGAAGAGCCTTGAACCCATTGGCACAGGAGACAACTTCCTGAACAGGACACCAATAGCACAGGTTCTAAGATCAACAATCATAAATGGGACCTTATGAAACTGAAAAGCTTCTATAAATCAAAGGACATTGTCATCAGAACACAACGACAGCCTACAGACTAGGAAAGTATCTTCACCAAACCTATATCTGAGAGAAGGCTAATATACAGAATATATAATGAACTCAAGGAGTTAAAAAGCAACAAATCAAGGAATCCAATTAAAAATGGGGCACAGAGATATACAGAAAATTCTCAATAGAAGAATATTGAATGGCAGAGCAACATTTAAATAAATGCTTAATGTCCTTAGTCATCATGAAAATGCAAATCAAAACAACCTGAGATTTCACCTTATACCCATCAGAATGGCTAAGATCAAAAACTCAAGTAACAATGTATGCTGGAGCACATGTGGAGAAAAGAGAACCCTCTTTATTTATTGGTGGGAATGTAACTTGTACAACCACTTTGGAAATTAATCTGGTGTTATCTCAGAAATTTAGGAATAATGCTACCTCAAATCCAGTAATACCACTCCTAGGTATATATCCAAAATATGCTGGAGTATACAACAAGAACATTTGCTCAACCATGTTCATAGCAGCTGTATTCATAATAGCCAGAAACTGGAAAAAAACCCAGATGTCCCTCATCTGAGGAATGGATAATTCTATCTTTCTAAGGAGCCATTAATTGCCTGTAGTTGTTTACCTAGGGGTTAAAATTTCTTGATTATTTAGTTCCATGTTATCATGTTAAAGAGTGTTGTATTTTCTGGGTCTTCTGCAGGTAACAGTACGGTTTTCCTATCTTGGATGTGCCTTCCTTGTTCTTTCTAGGAAACACAACCTCACTGTAGGATTTGCCCCTACCTTTTCCCCAATGTTCCCTGAGCATGTGCACCAGCTGTGTTGTAGATAAAGCCATTGGGACTAGGTTTTCCACCATCAAATCATCACTGTAATTTGGCCAGTTTAATTTTTCTGCTACAGTTTTCTTCTGCTACACTGAGAAACTTCTTTGTTAGCTTGTGGGAGCTATACTAAGTTGTGCTTATAAGGATGAGTATGTGCAATTCAGTTAGAAATCATGTGGGTCTAGTAAAGTTGTGGGTGTAGGTTCTTCTCTAAACTACATGGCCATACTAGCTTCAGCTAATTTTCTAGGTTTCTAATACTCTGCATTATATGCCTCCTGTTTAGTACAGGACTACTGGACACTTGGTGGTTGCTACCAAGATATGGCTGTCACTGCAGTACATTTGGGGATGTCTTATTGTACTGGTTACTTGTGGTTTTTCATTGTCATCATAGTATTAAACTCCATCGGAAGCTAATATCTTCTAGTTCTTTGATAGTCAGGGAGGAGGTTTTAAAGTCACAGCTGCTAAAATCGTCAGAGTTCTGTGTCTGAGCAGTGAGAATTTTAAAAAGAATTGTGAAAAGAAGAGAAAGGATATTTTCTTTTTTGACTCATGTTTTCAGAGGGTTTATCCATTATAATAAGGAAGGCATGGTGTATTTGAGAAACACATCTTGACAGTCGGGAAGCAGAGAAGTGTCCATCTCCCCCTCCCCCCCATTTATTATGCTATACAATGGTGCTTCTCACATTCAGGATAATTTTATTTCTCACTCAACTCTGAAAATTCCCTCACAAACATGCCCAGGGCTGTGTTTTAGTAACATCCTAGGTCTTTTTAAATCAAGTTGACAATTCTGATTAAATATCAGAATTTATGAGTTTGATTAAGAGGTTTGGCTACGGGTTTTTCCACTAGGAAAGTAGCAGCCGGCCTCTTTGTGGACTGGGCTGAGATCTGTGTTTGACTTCTGTGTTGGTGGTTACGAACCTGCCTCTCAAGTGCATAATGAGAGTGCACAGTGAGATGCTGGGGCTTTTTACTTGTTTGTTTCTTCTTGAATTAGTAAGAAGCTCTTTCCACAATAAACTGATGACAAATGTGGTACATGAAACTGATTTTGATTTGTCATAAAAGTCTTGGTTGAGTTGCTGTGTTGCTACGGATGTTCTAAAATTTCACCTTAGACAACCAATTCAAATTTCAGATGCAAAGAGGCACTGATAGCCAGTATTTACTTTGTTTCTCATGACATTTGTTCTTTTGCCAGTGTCTGTTAGTTCTTTGGGTTTTGCCAGTTCTGTTGTTGTTGTTGTTGCCGCTGATGAGGGGTTCTATTTACTATTTGATTTATTTGAAGGTCAGCTGTGTTGACACATGTCTGTCATCCTGGAATCTTGGAATCAGTGGCCAAAGCGCCATTACAAGTTTGAGGTCAGCTTTGTCTATATAGCAAGATACAGACCAGATAGGGATACATATTTAAACCATGTTTAAAAAAAAAAAAAGAAAACAATTGAAGGGAAAGGGGGATGTATAGAGGTAGAAGGGGAGAGAATATGAATTTATGCAACAAGACTACTCACAAATACTTACTGGAAATTTCAGTGTGACAATTTCATCCTGTTAGCAATTACACTCATGGCAGTTGTGAACTTTGGTTTAATTTTCATATTTCTGAGGTCCTGAGTCTCTATCCCGAAAAATGGTTATTAAAGAACAACTTCTTCCTCCAATAAATTCTCTAGGCATTTCTGACTGTAAAATAGATTCACTGTGTAATTGTTAGTGGTGGTACGATGATGATGGATCTGGGCATATAGGATGGGAGAAGAAAACATTCTCACACTTTCGCATAGCAAAGTCCTTATTCTCCTTTGTCCCAGAATTGTTCTGTACCCAGAATGATCACTGTGACACCTTAAACCTTAAATTTTTAGAGCCTGAGATCGATTGTCAATTTTAACACATACAATTTTGAATCATTTGACAAAAAGATGAATACTTTTTTCCTCATATAATTTGATTTTATTTTCATTTTACCACACAGTCATCACTAACTTTATCACACCTAGCACTTTTTTGAGCTATCAGGTTAACCTGACCATTTTCTCAAAGTGAGAAATTGGATAATAATGATTATCCCTTCAAAATCTTTCAACCACTTTCTAGGGATTAAGTCAAAGCTTTACTGTATAAGCTCCCTAAAAAACTGGCTTCAGCTTTACTTTCTAGTTTAACCTGCTCCGACTGTCCTTTACCCGCAGGCTATTCACTGAATGCACAGAGTTCTTTACATCTTTGCTTCAAAGTTTTGTATAACTTTTCTCTTACGAAGTATTTGCCCTATATTTCTTCTGTTCTAGATCGATTTGTCCTTCTCTTTCCCAGTGTTGTTTCTTTGACCTTATTTCTCAGGGTGCAAACAGGATGATCATGGAAAAACGCAAATTGATTGTGCTATTCAGTACAGAAATACTTAAAAGAACTGAGTTTGATTTTTTAAATGTAGCTGATATACTTCCTCCTGTTCTGGGTCTGCTTCTACTAAGACTTGCCCACTGTTGTCATTCCAGACATTCCACATCCTCATCTCAAATGGCCTTTCTTGCTTACTCTTGATTTTTAAGGGAGGTTAATATCTGTTTAATCCAGTCTTTTGATTTAGGATGATAAATAAAAGAACACCCACTGGAATTTCTATTTCATACAAATAACAATAACTATTAAAATATGAAAACATTTATTAATTGCTTCCTTTAAATTCATGTGACATTCTGCATTCATATTTTCTAGATGCAGCAGCTTCAGACTACAGCTAAGTTTCATTGTGAACACAGCCAATGTCATCACTTGACTTTGTGGTATTAAAGACACACATCATAGAAGCAAACATAATTTGGCCATTAAAAATTCAATGAAATGATCCCTATTGATATTCTGGTATATGCATAGATTGGTGTCTGGCCCAACTGTCATCAGAGAGGCTTCATTCAGCAACTTGTGGAAACAGGTGGAGAGACCCACATGTTTATTAGGTGGAACTTGGGGAAACCTGTGGAAGAGGGGAGAAAGGATTATAAGAGGCAGAGGGGTCAAGGACACACAAGAGATCCCTCAAAATTAAATAACCTGGCCCCTTAGGTGCTCACAGAGACTGAACCAACAACCAGGGAGCCAGCATGCTCTCTGCATATATGCTACAGTTGATTGCTTGGCCTTCTTGTGAGATTCCTAACCATCGCAGCAGAGGCTGCATCTAACTTTTTGCTGGCTTTTGGGACCCTTTTCCTGCTACTGGGTTGCCTCTTCTAGCTTTACTGTGAGAAGAAGTGCCTAGTCTTATTGAAACTTGATATGCCATGTTTAGTTGTTATTCATGGGAGGCCTGCTTCTCTACCAAAGGGAAATGGAGGAGGAGGGAATGGGGTGGCAGAGAGGTGGGCGAAAGGGACTAGGAGGAGAGGAGGAAGAAAAAAACTGTGGTCAGAGAGAAATATAATAAAGATAATAATGATTATTATAAACAAAATGTTTATTATCTGATTCTTCTACTTGATAGTTTCCTTTTGGAGACTAAAGCTAACTATCTATCACTGTTTTATCTATGAAAATCAATAGGTTAGTGCCAGGATCACTGAAAGAAGTCTTACTGGATACAGAAATGAATAATAGACAGTAAGGTAATGAATGTATCAGTACTTTTAATCAGAAAACTTTCAATTTTCTATAGTAAAACTACTATACAATATGTCTGAACTTTCCTACTATCTTTTGTGTATTTTTTTTTAATTTTTTTTTGTATTACACATGTCATGCACAATATTTAAAGTATTTGCTCATTTGAATGTGCTCCTTGCTTGATGGGCACTGAGCATTTAGAGCCAGAGGAATTATCAGCTCATTGCTGTAGTTTTACCTTCCATATTGACTTGTTAATCCCTGCTAAGTACTGAACGATATTATAGTTTAAAGAAGGAACCCGCAGGATAGTTTTTTAAAGAGGGTAGCGTTTAGCTATATTTAATCTGTGATTACTGATGAAGAATCTGCTTCTCATTTGTGAAAAGAGGTTAGTGCCTGTCAGGTTACTTTTTAAAGTAACTTGTTCAAATTTGAGCACTGTGTTAAGAAAGAATACAAAGTGAACATTATTCAGACAAAGGGCTCCAAATAATCCCGTCCAATACATTCCAAGAGGCACACTTTGATTTAAGTGCATGCTCTCAAGCAAATTGCATAACACTCTTATGAAATGGGCACTAATATCTCCCTAACTATGTGATAAAGGTATGAAAATTAAGCTTAGCTATATCCCTAGGGTCCTATATGGATAAGTAATGAGAAAGAGCTAAATTCTTGCTCCTTAAAAATGTCCACATTACATTATATGAAAAATGGTTGAAAGAATTAAGCTTAGCTTGTTCAGCAGGAAGAATAAAGTTCTGCCAGGTAATTTGAGGCTTTGTGTACTTCCAGAAAATTCAACTGAGATTTACAAGTATATATTTGGATAAATAAGAATGGGGATTTCCTGATACCCAAAGTTGTTAAGTGTAAATAATTGATTAAGAAAAAGAAATAAACATTTTATTGTTATAATTGGTTTGAGCCTCTCCTAAGAATTACTTTCCATATTCCAAGAAGCCTTGGGAAGTGATGCAATATAGAAGAAATGAACAGGCAGTTTACATTAGAGGGATATATTTTTCAGATTTACAGATGAGAAACAGACAGGCCATTTGGTACTTTAAAGATGTTAGAGTTAATGATTATATCTGCTATGTGCTCCCTGGTTGAAACTTCATTTTTCTAGCTTTCCACAGAGCTGGCAGAATCTGGGAAAAGATGACATTTTCCAGCTTATAGCATTTCAACTCTCTGATGTAAAGGCTTAAATACTCCCTATTGGACTTCCTGTTTCACTGTTTATAATAACTATCTAAAAGAATCCTTTATCAATGTGAAGTGAGCCTCCTACTGTTCTGCAGGGAAATTTTCAAATAGCTACTAACTTTAATGAGGAAGTTTAGAATAAAGACGGAAGCGGTTCATCGAGGCTTCTGTAAAGCTCTCTAGAGCACAGGCAAAAGTCTGAATTTACAGGTTGTTCAGCTCATGAGGGAGAGAAGTGTCTTTGTTCTATGGACATTTACACGATCTTTTGATCTAAAGAGTTGATTATCGTATTTGTTCTAGGTAATCTACTGACAGAATATATGAAGCAATATTCTAGAAGACTCTAGAATATCAGACTGACATAAATGAAGTACACCAAGAATGAATAAACACATGAAGATGAAAACCACTAACCAGAATTTTGTGGGATGTTATCACAGTGACATTTTTGTTTGAGTAATTTTGCCTGTATAGCTCCTAAGTAAGAGTGTCTGGATTGCTCACAATGACGACTGTTATTTTTGTTACCTATGATCACACAGTGAAGCAAGTTCAGGCAGTGTCTTCTCTTTAACTGCAACTATTCAGACACATTCTGAGGCTTTGCTTTCTTTGTAGGTACTCTCAGTGGTCAGGAGAATGAAAACTTAAGGGGAGGCATCACTTTCAATACTTAAAAATGGAAGTACAATTATAAAGAGGATTGGCTCATGGTCTCAGATTTAAGCCACAAGTGGGACTAAAATCTACCAGAAACATCACCTGGATTCCAGTTTTTGAGGCCTGATTTCTTTCTGACAATTCCAGTGGTGATAAAAACAGAACTAACATAGTCTAAATATAGAAACACAATTTCAAGGCATGTTGGCTTGAGGCTGAGGTAACAAGGGTACACATATTCTGCCATTTGAAATTGCTGTCCTATGATTCTTTCACATAGTTAATGTAAACTTTTTGGTTCCTTCCTTTCAGTATTCAGGAGCATTCATTTTCTCTTGAAATCTTGGAGACACAACTAACCCTAGGCCTACATGTTTAATAAAGAGAATTAGTACCCACTGAAGAGAATAACTATAACGCTAGAGACTTTCAGTAATAGATACAACTGTGTGTCTGTGTAGTAAATCAAGTTGAAAAGACACTTAGTAAAGTAGTAGAAAAGGCTTGAAACTGATGTCATCAGTAGCATTAAAGAACAGGGGCATGCCTGTGGCAAAAATAAATACTGAGCTGGATGAAAAAGACCCAGAGATATGAGAAGCCTAGGGAAAATGGTGAAAGTAAGAGGATGTATAGATACAGAAACTGTGAGAACAAAGAGGTTAAAAAAAAAAAAAAAAGGTTCCAGGAGGAGAGGGTAACAAAGATCATGAAGATGAAAAGGAAGAAAAGAAAATCCAGGGCATAGTTAAAAAATAGAAATTGAAGCAAAAATTTAGAAATAGAAAAAATAAAACACTGTGGTTGGGTATATATAGTATAAACAAGCATGGAAGCTTTCATCAGTGAAGTCACCTCTGGGGGGGGAAAAAGAAGCTAAAGGATTCAATGACACAACCACTTTTTAAAAAGACAAAATAGGTCAGATTCAAAAGGGTCAGGATGAAGACCAATATAAAGAAGAGTGAACAATTGTTTGCAATCCATAATTCATCCTACTCCAGCTGCCCTGATGGGTTCAGGCTGAATCTCTTTCTATTAATAGATGACAACATAAATTTTAAGGACTTAGCATTTGTCTGGTGCTCTTATGTTAGATTAGCACATTACGAAGTGATTCACTTAAGTGATTAGATACATGCTTATCTCAAACAAAAGGAAAATTTTAAATAACTAATTATGCTAACAATAGCACATTTTTAGGTATAAATGGATTGCGGTGCATGAAAGTAATGGTGTTTAATTACAGCTTCCTTAGAAATATTTTTTTTTCTGCCTTTAGTTTGTCATATTTATTTGTATAACCTACTAACAATTTTTTCTCAACTGACATTTTAACATTAAAAGTCAGGCATTTGAAAGCTTTGAGAGTCAGAGCTGAATGCTCAAGGAATCTCAGGAAATAAGAAACATAGGATAAAAAATAGTCTTTCGAGTATAAACCAAAAGTGAATTAAATTGGCTTGAATTTATTTGGTGCAAAGTACAAGTGAAGTCTAGTCAGACATGAATTAATACAGTTTAAAAAAAAAAGAGAAAAGAAAAGTATTTTACTAACTTCCCTATATTCACTTTCTTTGAAGTCTGGGCAAGTTCCCCATCAGTTTCTTTTGTGTGTGTGTGTGCGTGTGTGTGTGTTTTATTTATTTATTTTTTAATTTTATTTTTCTTATTAGTTACATTTTGTTAACTCTGTGTCCCAGCTGTATCCGGCTCCCTCATTTCCTCCCCAACCCCACACTACCTCCCTGGTCTCCTCCCTGCCCCTTTCCAAGTCCACTGATAGGGGAGGGTCCTCCCCTTTCACTTGACCCTGTTTTATCAGGTATCTTCAGGGCTGGCTGCAAAGTCCTCCTCTGTGGCCTAACAGGACTGCTCCTCCCCTGGGGGGCGGGTGGGGAGGTCAAAGAGCCTGCCCTTGAGATCCTGTTAGAAATAGTCCTTGTTCCCCTTACTTTGGGAAACTAGTTGGTTACTGAGCTACCACGGGCCACATCCGGGCAGAAGTTCTAGGTTATATCCATAGATGGTCTTTGGTTGAGTGTTAGTCTCAGAAAAGACCCTGTGCCAGGATATATTTGGTCCTTGTAGAGCTCCTGTCCTTTCCATATCATACTAACTTCCCTTCTTTCATATGTTTCCCTGCACTCTGCCGAGGGTTTGGTTATGAGTCTTAGTGTCTGCTTTGAAACACTGCTAGGTAGAGTCTTTCAGATGCCTTCTGCGGTAGACTCCTGTCATATGTACAATGCACATCCCATTTGTCTTTCTAAATGAGGATTGATCATCTTCACCCATGTCCGCTTTCTTGATTATGTTCTTTAGGTGTGTAGATTTCATTATGTTTATCATATCTTGTAGGTCTATATAAGCGAGTATATACCATGTTTGTCTTCAAATGGCCAATGAGGCCAATGGGCTCTGTGACCAGTAGTGATTGCTTCTTGTGCAGATAAACAGAGCAGTGTTAGTGCCTCATTTAGCGAAGAAAAATGCCATGCAGTTAATAGTGACTTATTAACCTGTTGCTATGAAATTATATGTAGTTAGATATTGGGGGTGTCACCAAAAATATTAGATGAAGAAAAAAATGAACAAAATTGATTCCTAGAGAAAAACTGTAAAGGGTGTACAGAATACAAAAGCCTAGAATATCAGAAATTAAAACAACATCACCGATGTAGGATTAAAACACATACAGTGAAATAAATCAAAAGACCTTTAAAAAGAGTATCTGTCTTGTGCAGAAAAATGGGCAGTTTCATAAATATATGTGAAGTGAGAAGACAAGGGAGGAAGATGATAAGTCCTGGGAGAGAGATCAAAGTGAATTTAATGACAGAAGAGGCAAAAGCAATGGGGAAAATGGATGACTTACTTGTTGAGACAGCCCACTGGGGAGATCTTGTTGTTCAAGGAACTGAAGAACAGCAAAATTCTAAATCTCAAGAACTGGGAAATCATTTACAGAGCTACCTTCTTATTACTTCTATGTTGCTGTTTTTGTTTGTTTGTTTGTTTGTTTTGTTTTACTTAAAAGAATTAAGCTGTGATTACCATTATTCATTGAAACTTAGCATCAGGAATTCTGTAACCTGACACCAGAGGCCTGATCTTATTTGCATGACTGACCTTGATTTGCATGATTACTATTTACAAGATGGAGATCACACCAGATACCACTATCTTCCAACTTGTGCTGCTACCAGTCTTAGCCAATATGGCCTGTCCTCTTTGACATGGAAAAGATTAAATGTCAAGAAACTGCATGAAATGAAACTTCCTCTAATGGTGAAAGTACTTTCCCTACATAGGAATTCTTTCAACCTTGTTTTCTGTCTTCTTGAAACCCAAAGGCAAGAAGTGGTTTGATTGATCATAATTTTAAGCATAAGTTTGCCATTATGTTTCCCTCTTCTAAAATGTAAGATATGACCTCAAGTCTAGTTCTTTTTCATGAGAATCAATAGTTTCTTAAATAGACTTTTAAAATGTGGTTCTGTTTTTATTCTCACTGTGTCTTCAGATGTAGCTGGTTTTCCTAATCCTGAGCTGACCCAGAGCTGCCCAAAATTTTTGAGTTTTTTCTCCTTGTCTTACTGATGGATCAACAGCCAGTTCACTCTTCCTTGCTTAGAAAGTTCAAATGAGTCCTTCAGCTTTCCATCTATAATCTATAAATCATTGTTAGACACTATGTCTCTTGGCTTCTCTTTCCCATCCTCAACTTCCTTTGATAACAGTTGATTTCAGGAAAACACAGTTGTTATTCCATCACAAAATAAAGAAATTATTATTTCAAATAAAAGTAAAGTTTCTGTGCTTGATTTTTGTTTATTTAACCATAATCACAAAGCCAATTGGTAGTTATAATTTTAGTTACACCCTGAGAATCCTAAGATTGTTGTGATAAACAAAGTAAAAAAAAAATCCCTTCTTTAGCATTAAGAGTCTGTGAACATGGATACATACTTGAGCTGGTGATAGGGACAACTGTCACTTGCGATTTTAGAATGTATTTGTGTGAACTAGGGCAATAATCCTGTCAGAAACTTTGGCTGATATTGTGTCTCGGAAGAGGAAATTTTTGCAGAACCTCAGTGTATCCAAACTTTGGGGTTTTAAAGCATGCAAGTCAAAGTGCACCTACTTAAAAGTCAGTTTTCAATCTTTTGTTCTCACAATAAAACTTTCCAGACTGTTTCAATATATGCCCATAATAAAAAGCAAGCACTTCCTCTCTGGAGACTAACTCAGGCAAGGAAATTCCATTTTTATGAGAAAGCAGAGTTTCCCTTGAGAGAGTCGATTGGGTTGGAATCTTAAACCAGTTTATGGTAGAACAGTGACACAAGCATCTCATAATTGCTCTGTAAGAATCTGGTACTGAAATAAAAAATTGTTAATAATTAGTATAAAATGTAATGTGTTA
Source organism: Meriones unguiculatus (assembly GCF_030254825.1). NCBI lineage: Eukaryota > Metazoa > Chordata > Mammalia > Rodentia > Muridae > Meriones > Meriones unguiculatus. The sequence continues at coordinate 52,912,847 of NC_083352.1, read as the reverse complement.
GTTTTAGGGTAATTTGCATTTGTTACAACAGTCTCTCACTAGTGGCAAACTTCAAGATTTCTATAGTACTGAGAAGAATAAAATTCACTGTTTTTCACACAAGACAAAAGAAGTTACTGTTGAGTGATCTGTCAAATTTACTACAGAATGCAAGCATCAGACCAAAGCCAAGAATTCAGTTTCTTTGAGCTGATTCCTGTACTTTCACCACACCCCTCTAATTCTCTTTTATGTGCCCTGCACTATAGACACCTCATCTATTTTATTCTGAGATTACTTTGTGTGATTAAAAATATGTATGTTGTTTTAGAATCACTGCAAAGTCCTTATGAGTAACAAGATCACTCTCTGTAGAGACTGGGTTGGTCATGCCACTGATTCTGTTCTTTCTTTTATCTGTCATGGTAAATAACTAAAGCATTTGCTATTCAAGTCTCTGTGAAATGTGAACTTGGTCTTCCTCTCACTTTTGATGTGTGTGCATTTATCTACTATCTAAATTGTTTCTGTCAGCTATTACTTAGCTCTCTTGTAAGTGAGGAAATACAAATGCTGAAATGAGCAAAACACATCATACAAATTTTCAAAGAACTAATAGAAACATATATTAAGTTAAAAATATATGCCTATATTCACAAGGTTGTGATCTTGTTAGTAGTTAAAGGGATGGATTGAAGGAAATTAGAACTTTGTCATCTAAGACATATTGAATATTGCTGTGGGAATGATAATACCTACCACAGTATGGTCTATTAAGAATAGTAAGGAATCGTCACACAATTAGCTTCAAAACTGTTTCTAATTGAGTTGTGAAGATTGCTTATCATCAGAAATAGATTTCTCAGTATATGCAGTACCAAAAGTGTATTTTTATTAGTGTGTGCACAGATGTCCTTGTGCACAGTTTCAAGAAAAACAAAGAAGTCATCTTACCTTGAAATCTTTTTCTTTGGTGCTAGAAAATAGATTTTCAACACAGAAAACAATTGAATCATTTTGTGAATGCTGCATTTCAAGATAGAATTGAAAACATTAGGGTTTCAATGTTGTTTGCTATTGGAAAATTATTTCTGAATGTATATGCTTATTATTATTGTTATTATTAATTTGCTTTATATCCTAATTATAGCTCCCTTTGCCCTCTCCGTCTGGTCCCAGCCTCTCTCCCTCTTCTCTATCCCCTATTCCTCAGATAAGGGGACCCCCTCAACCCAAACCAGCACATGAAATCACATCAGTTCTGACCACATCTTCTTCCCCTGTGATCTGGCAAGGCAGCCAGGCCAGGGAGAAGTGATCGAAAACTAAGCAACAGAGTGTGTCAGTGATAGTCCCTGCTTCGCTTTCTAGAGGACCCACAGGAAGACCGGTCTGCCCTGCTACATCTGTGTAGGAGGGCTAGGTTGAATCTATGCATGCTCACTCTTCGTAAGCCCCTAAAAAACTTCTTTTCAAAATTTACCCTGTCTACACAATGTGCAGAGGTGAAGATAAAGCAGAGATTGAGGGAATATTCAACCAGTGGCTGGCCACACCATGCAAGAGAGTTAACTCTGAAACTATTAATGACACTCTGCTCTGCTTGAGATGGGAGCCTAGCATAGCTGTCCTCTGAGAAGCCCCAACCAGCAAGGGATTGAAACAGATGCTGAGACTCTCAACCAATCATTGGGCAGAGAGCAGGGAGTCTTGCGGAAGAGTGAGGGGAAAATAGCAGGTCCCAAAGGGGACAGGAGCTCCACAAGGAGACCAATACAATAACTGCCAATAATTAAGGAGAGAATCCTAACTGTACTTGACTCCTGCCATGCAATCTACCCATCTTCTACAGTCCTAATTAAACAGGAGACATTCAGCATGGACTAACCATAAGCTGCACCTGCTACCAGCTGCCTCAAAACAATGGAGGTATCTTGGTTCCCATCAGTCTTCCAGGATGCCTGTTCATAGAGGTCCAAGATCTAGAGTCTATTGAAAGACTGATTCTTTCAGATTTTATTTAATTATAATGTATTTTTGTTTAAATTGAATTTTAAATTAAAATATATTTTGATCATACACTATTCCTCCCTCAAGTCCATCCAGATCCTCTCTCTAACCACCCAATTTTGTGTTCTTTCTCAAAAAAAAGCACAAAAACCCAATCCAACAACACCTTCCCTGCAAAATCGAGAATATAATAAAGCACCCCCAAAACATAACCAAAACAAAAAGGCCACCTAATTGTAATCAAATAAAAAGCACATTTAAAAGCAGGCCATAGTAGAGGACAATGCAGCCACTTTTGATGTGAACTGATAGACTAAGATCCGAAAGGAGAGGAGAACCTCCCCTATCAGTGGACTTGGGGAGTGGCATGCATGCAGAGGGAGGAGGGAGGGTGGGATAGGGAGGGGAGGAGGGAGGGGCTTATGGGGGGATGCAGAATGAATAAAGTGTAATTGATGAAAAATTTAAAAAAAGAAAAAAGAAAAAAAAAACTATTGAGTTTATTATAAGTTGCTCAACTACTCCTGAACACGAGACCTGTCTCAGAGTGGTTGACTATGGCAAATATAATGGTTAAAATATGGCAAAATAAAATGTAATAAGATTTAAAAGAGAAAAAAAATGTAGTGATAAAATGGCTACTAATGAGTATTTGCTATATTCATAGATCAGTGCCTTGTTCAGATATCAGCAGGGAAGCTTCCTCCTGCAGTAGATGAGAACAGATGCAGAAGTAGATGAGAACGAATACAGAAACCCACAGCCAGACTTTACACACAGAGTGAGAGACCTTGGAACACTCAACACTAAATGGGATGTCTCCATCAAATCCCTCCCCTCAGAGACTAGGAATCCTTGTCAAAGATGAAGTAGAAAGAGGGTAAGAGCCAGAAGAATGACACCAAGAAAACAAGATTCTCAACTGAGTAAAGTTCCTATGATGTCACAGAGACTGAAGCAGCATGCACACATCTGCACCAGGTCCTTTATGTATGTATTATGGCTTGAGTTGAGTGTCTTTATAGAATTTCCGAGTGACATAAAGAATGACTCTCTGATTTGTGTGTTTTCTCTAAATCTCTTTCCTTCTGTTGATTTGTCTTGTCCAACTCCAGATGGCTGATTCTCAGTTCACAGACTGGGTTTCCTTTCTTTTTTAAAATTTTTATTAATTATGCTTTATTCACTTTATATCCCCCCCAAACCCCTCACTGCTCACCTCCAAATCCCACCTTCCTTCTCCTTTCTCCACACAAGCCCCTCCCCAAGTCCACTGATAGGGGAGGTCTTCTTCTCCTTCCTTCTGATCCTAGTCTATCAGATCTCATCAGAAGTAGCTGCACTGTCATCTTCTGTGGCCTGGTAAGGCTGCTCCCCTCGCAGGAGGAGGTGATCAAAGAGCAGGCCAATCAGATTATGTCAGAGGCAGTCCCTGTTCCCATTACTATGGAACCCACTTGGACACTGAACTGCCATGGGCTGCATCTGTACAGGGGTTCTAGGTTATCTCCATGCCTGGTACTTGGTTGGAGCAGGAGTCTCAGGAAAGACCCCTGTGCTCAGCTTTTTTGGTTCTGTTGCTCTCCTTGTGGAGCTCCTGTCCTCTCCAGATCTTACTATTTCCCACTTCTTTCATAAGATTGCATGTACTCTGCCCAACAGTTGACCATAAGTCTTGGTATCTGAGTTTCCTTTCTTATTGGTGCATTCTTGCTATATTTTTGCTGAGGAAAATGTAAGGGTTCTCTGCAGGGATTCATTTATGAATTCAAATCTGAGTCCTGAAGACTCTGTCCTCAGCTAGGCAAAGTTTCCTAACTGCTAGTACACTGGAGGCCATGATTTCAGTATATACTTTGAAGTGATGCAATTATATAGGCTATTGGAGATGACGCTAAAAACAAACAAAGAAACAAAAACCCCTAAGCCCTAAATACAAAATTGAATGCCTTAGTATTGTCTGTATCATTCAGCATGAATGTTGAAGTACATGTTTGCTATGAATCAAAACAGTCGTATAACCTTTAAAATTGTACAGATATTTTATTTTTTTAATTTAATGATATTTTCCTTGTGCCAAGTAGAACAGATGTTTGATAAATACTTGTTCTTATTAAAGAATTAAAAGATTCTTTCCCTGACAGATGACATTTTAATGAGCTAATTTTGAATGAAAAATATGTAAATACTTTTTTGTTATATTCTTTTTGTTGGTCTATACTGACTATTTACAATTAACGCTAGGCTAAATGTAGATATTGTCCCAATAGCTTCCAATACTTTGGGAGTGAGTGAACTGTTTTGTAAGAAAGTATTTACTCTGTGCTAATTTCCTCAGGTCTCATAAAATTATAAGATTGCAACAGGATAGGTAACTCATTATCTGTGTTTTCCTTCTGTGTTCCTTGTGCTCAAGCTACTCCTTATTTATTCTCCTCTTTGTACATTAGCTGTGTATGAGGCAGAGGCTGCGATATGCACATGTGATTATAATGATGGCCTCTTTTGTTCTCGAATGCCCTTAGTTCCAGCAATGTTGCCCACTTCTTTCTTCTTTGCTTCTTTTCTGTTTAGTGTATAGTCTCTCATGATTAGCTTGAAAAAAAAAATTGTTCATCTGTCAGTGATTTCCTGGGGTCTCAAGACAGTCATTCCATTTTTACAATTTACTCTTTTTCTCTTTTACAAGTTTTCAAATTTACTTCCTCAATGTAAAGAATCCAATGACACTTTTTGCATTTTCTATAGTATTTTTTTACATGAAGATTTGACCCCTTATGCTTTAGAGACTCCTATCATCACTCAGTAACTCATGCAGAATTGAGTGCATCTGTTTTTAGGCAATATTAAAATTTATTTACCCAAGTGGTGTGATCTTTTTCCTTGTGTTTCTTTTTCTTCTGATTCTGCACTCCCAACATACTGAATGAACTCATCTTTGCCATGGTAATTCTGTGTCTCCTGCTCTGCCATCTGTTGAGTTCTGAGAAAGGAGTCTTGGTGGAATTGAGAAGTGCTGGTGTTTGCTTACTTGTTTCTTGATTTCTGCCCTCTCATACCTTGGTTACCACAGATGCCTGTTAGGATGAATTCATGTATAAGTTTTTTCTGTGAACAAAGCCAGATGTAAGTTTTCTAAGAGTAAAAGAAAATAGAAGTATTTTTAACAGGTTATATTTGAGAAAATGGAGAATAATTTTGCTAGAATACTTTATAACAAGAACATATAATATTTCATTCACTGAGTCCATATTAAAATACTTAGAATTAAAACAAATGGAATCAAAGTAATTAAAACATAAAATTAATAAATTTATTAATAAAGTTAATACAATTTTTCTTATTGTGTCCATAATTGTGGACCATGTCTATTCACATAAACAGAATATTTCCAATCAAATTGGTATAATAGCATGCTATAGTCTCAATTCAAAATTAAGACATTCTAGGATAACCACTCTATAGATGTGTACATTCTTGAATATTAGTAATTGTAAGAGGTGCAAGTTTGCATCTCAATTCATTTTATAATCCTTCTTTCTTGCGGTGGTTTATATTATCATGTTTCTTGTATATCTTCACTTGTAAATGTGAGTAGTATGTGCATGCATGTTAGCAGATATGTAAGTGTCTGCATGTTCCTGTGTGCAATTGCATGAAAACATTCAGGGTTAAAGCAATATATCTTCTTCCATCTCAATACCATATTTATTAAAGTGGGTGGGGTCTCTCACTTGGCCCCAAGCTGCTGTTCCTTTATGTGATTAGCTATCTCACTCTGTAAATACTCCTGTCTGCCTCCAGCATACTGGGATGGCAGGTGGGCTGCTGCAGCATCCCTGCATTTACAGAATTTGGGGGCTCTCAACACAGGTCATCATACTTTGACAGCAATATTTGGTCTACTGAACCATCTTCCTAGCCCAGTTGTTTCTTAAGCATATGTTATGTGGTCACAGGAATAGGTAGTATTTCAAATCATTTACAAGAACTATTTATAAATAGTTCTTATATATCTGATATTTATTTATTTTTATTTATTTACTTATTTACAATTTATTTACTTTGTATCCCAGCTGTAGCTCCCTTCTTCATTCCTTCCCAATCCTGCCTTTCCTCCCTCTTCTCCTCCCTTGCCCCTTCCCCAGTCCACTGATAGGGAAGGTCCTCCTCCTCTTTCATCTGACCCTAGCCTATCAGGTTTCATGAGGACTGGCTGCATTGTCTTCCTCTGTGGCCTGTTAAGGCTGCTTGCTCCCCTAGCCCCATAAATATACCAGAAATTCACTTCACAGAAATCCAGTGGGGAAGAGTCTAACTATGCTTCCTAAGAACTGGAGTATCACATTTCAGTCTTCTCGCTCTCTTTTTTATTTTTCTCTCTCTCTGTCAGACATCTCTTCTTTTTTCTCTTTTGTCTTTATTTTTCTTCCTCCCTAGGGTCTGAGTCTTTTCTTTCTACCTGTCTATAGTCTATCAGGACTCCCAGAGTAAGCAGAATTGTTCTTACACCAAGGCCAAAGAAGAGCCTTCCATGACCCATTCTGCTCTCTAGACAAGATTCTGAGTCCCAGAGGACCTCGGAATCTTGGTAGAATGAGTTTAAATATTCAACCAAATTCAAAGTTAAGACATCCAGGATAACCACTAGCCTACTGAGAATACTCCAATCAGTACACACACGCATATGTTCTTGAACATTAGCATTGGTAAGGAATGGAAGTTCCAGGAAGTAGACAACCCTTGGATATGAGAGTTAGTGGCTTTATATACAAAGCTCTGTGCATTCAGGAGAAGGAGCAGACTGTTACCCAAGACCACAAAATCTCCATATTCTTACTTAAAAATTTAAGGGTTCTAAGAATTCTGTACTCAAATCTATCACCATAACTATTTGTCAGTATAAGATGCTAAGATATACTTTAAACAATGTGTTAATTTAATGTAATAGTTTAAAACATGTAGATTAATGACATAAGGATTCTGTGTTTGTACATCTTTCTTGTCTATAGTCAATAGGTTACTTATTATTTTTGTTTTAATTCCTAATATTTATCATATTTACTCATCTGTACTGCCACGATATTTATCCTGTGTTAACTTTCAGAAAAATTTCAAGGCCACTGTACTTCATGTTTATTTTCAACTTGATAAGCCTTAAGTCACTTCAGAAGGAAATATAATTTGGAGTATTGCCTACATAAAATTGGTCTGTATTTTTTGTCTTTATTCTTCTTGTAAAGAGGATTGCCTTGAGGGCCTATGCCACTGTGAGCAGTTCCATTTCCTGGCCAGCTGATTCTGGATTGTATAAGGGAACGAGATGAACATGAGCCTGAGAGATCAATCTAGTAAGTAGAATCATTCCATGCTTTCTGCTTCAAGTTCCTGCCTGAATTTTTCCTTGACTTCCCTAAATGATGGGATGTAATCTGTAAGATGAGATAAATTCTTCCCTACCATAAATTGCTTTTTGTCAGAATACTATATCACAGAAACAGACAGCTCTCTCCTAGTCATTATGTTACTTATTTTCTTTGATTATAATCTATCCATATTTATGGACTAGTGCCTATTTCCTGTTGCATTCACTCACCCATTCTTTCTAAACACAATTACCTAGTCCTTAAGAAAAAAAGCTTACAATAAATGAACTTTAATTCACTCTGGGAGAAATAAGCTGGGAATTCATCTTATTCTCCATTCTTTCTGTATGTTACTATTTTCCTCACAGCACTATTACTTTATTTCTTTTATCTCTAGTATTTTCCTACTTAACATCTGTTTCTCACCAAAATTAAATGTCTTCTAATTTTGTCTACTTCATATGCTTAACACAGACAAAATTATTAACCTACTGTTTTCTTTTTCTTTTTTGCATTATTATTATTATTTATAATTTATTCACTTTGTATCCCAGTTGTAGCCCCCCCTCATCTCCTCCCAATCCCACCCTCCCTCCTCCTTCTTCCCCTATTCCTCTCCTCTAGTCCACTGATAGGAAAGGACCTCCTTCCTTACTGTCAGACCCTAACCTATCAGGTCCCATCAGGACTGCCTGGATACTCTTCCTCCTGTGGGCTGGCTAAGTTGTCCCACCAGGGAAAAGTTATCAAAAAGCAGGCAACCATGTTCATGTAGGCTACTGTTTATAACTGATTTTTTAAAAAGTACCCAAACATACAGGTTCACAGTATCTAATATACCTCACCACAAACACACAGACACACATACACACACACAAAATGTATATGTATACATGTGTATAACACATATAATATCCTATCTGGGTATAAAGAAATACTTTTCACATGATGTTTATTTTTTAAGGAAATAAATTTTTATTAATTTACTGTTGTTAGAGTTGAACAATTGTTCCTTTTTTTTTCACCTTAAGATTGACTTTGTTGCTTCTGTTCAGTCTGTCATTCTTGTAATAAATTTCTCCAGATAAAACACATTTGATTAAGATAAATTCTAAAATAATCCAGGAAGGCAAAAACTTTATAAGTCCAGTGGTTTTCATTCTAGTCCTTTTACATGTACTTAATGAGTTTAAGCTGCTCATCCATGTTGCAGAAAGAGTGGGGAGTCTTCATCTTCCAGCTCAAAAGTAGAGAATTATATTTTAACTAACTGAAATTGATGTATTACAAACAAATCTTTACTGACCTAGGAGAAAAGAATTCACTATGTGTTAAAGCTGAAACTGAGCACGTAGCAATTCCAAGGTCTATTAAAGCACATGCCACTTTCTAGAAACCCATCTGCTTTGGTGAGTTGAATGAATAGGTCATGGTATTTTAATATCCCTAAGTTTTGTTCATATGAATTCCATAAATTGCAGCATCATTTGTCTATTCAATTTGAGCATTTAATTCTTTTTTTTGAGTTTTGATATATGTTTTAATTTATTATTTTTTTACATTTTAAATATTAGTTACAGTTCATTTATTTTATATTCCAGCTGAAGCCCTTCCCTCATTCCCTACCAATCCCACCCAACCTCTCTCATCTCCTGCCTGCCCCTCTCAAAGACCACTGATAAGGGAGGTCCGCCTCCAATTCCATCTGACCCTAGCTTATCATGTCTCTTTAGGACTGGCTGCAATGTCCTCCTCTGTGGCCTAGCAAGGCTGCTTCTCCCTCGGGCAGGGGAGGTCAAAGAGCCAGCCACTGAGTTCATGTTAGAGACAGTCCCTCTTCCCCTTACTAGGGTACCCACTTGGATACTGAGCTGCCATGGGTTCCATGTGAGCAGAGGTTCTAGGTTATATCCGCGTATGGTCCTTGGTTGGAAAATAAGTCTCAGAAAAGACCCCTGGGACCAGATATATTTGGCTCTTGTGGAACTCCTGTACTCTCCAAGTCATACTAACACCACCTTCTTTCATGTGATTCAATGCACTTTGCCCAAGGTTTGGTTATGACTCTCAGCATCTGCTTTGATACTCTGCTAGGTAGAGTCTTTCAGAGGCTCTGTGGTAGGCTCCTGTCCTGTTACTTGTTTGCTCCTTCTTCCAATGTCCATCCTATTTGTCTTTCTAACTGAAGACTGATCATCTTACTCCGGGTCTTCCTTTTTGTTTATCTTCTTTAGGTGTACAGATTTTAGTATGTTTATCCTATCTTATAGGTCTAGTATCCACTTATATACTGTATGTATCTTTCTGGTTCTGGTATACCTCACTCAGGATGATCTTTTATAGAGTCCACCATCAAAATACCATCACAATTCTTTACAGACCTTGAATGAACAATTCTCAACTTCATATGGAGAAACAAAAAACCCAAATTTTCCAAAATGATCCTGTACAACAACAGATTGTCTGGAGGTATCTCCATCTCTGATCTCAAGCTGTACTACAAAGCAATAGTAATTAAAAACTGTATGGTATTGGCATAAAAACAGAAAGGTGTATCAATGGATCTGAATAGAAGACCCAGAAATAAACCCACACACCTATGAATACTTGATTTTTGGCAAAGAAGCCAAAACCATTCAATGGAAAAAAAGATAGCATCTTCAACAAATGGTGCTGGTCCAACTGGATATCTACATGCAGAAAAGTGAAAATATATTCGTATTTATCACCCTGCACAAAACTAAAGTCCAAGTGGATCAAAGACCTCAACATAAAACCAGACATACTAAATTGGTTAGAAGAAAAAGTGGGGAAGAGCCTAGAACTCATTGGCACAGGAGACAATTTCCTGGACAGAGCATTTAATTCTAAGTAGATAAATTACAAATTTTGCTGTGAATAATTAGTTCCTAATGGTTTAAAATACTTTCAATTCCCTTTACTCTTTAATCAATGGGTTATTTATACTGTTAGTTTTCAAAGACTTGGGCCTAATCTAGATGTGTTTTTAACAACCTGTAATTTCATTCTATTTTAAAAGAAATTTTAAAGTTTTGAATTGGTATTATTTCATCGAGACTGGCCTTGAATTACCAACATACAATGTGTTATGTGTCAGGAGTCTAACAAAAAATGACATGCTAACAATTAGCAAGTCATACCTACTTTTCAACAATTATTTTCAAATTATAAAGCAAGATTATAAATACCAAAATATTTATTTTTCAAATTACATAGAAGATTATTATGGTTTAGCCAAGATGGGGAACATGTTACAATTTAGAGAGAAACCTCATTTTTGTTGTTAATTACTACAAGATAAGGTAAATCATGCAGATTTTTTATTACATACTTGGGTGTTGGCTTGGCTTTCTCTTACTCTACATGTAAAAAAATGTTTGAATTGGTTGAGTGACATCATAGGATCAGAGGACATTTAAAGAACTTGAAAATAAGAAGATTTTAGTAGGTCTAGGGCAGTTGAATAAAAATATCATCAATGACTCACACAGCAGTTTTAAGATGTCATATTAATTTAAAGTTCATTTAGACGCCTGTAAGATAATACTTTTCTTATAGGAAACACCAAATTAAAAAATACTATTCAAAGAGTTATGAAAACATTTGTAAAAGATAATCTGAAAATTTTAAGAGTACAATTTGGCTACCTAATGTTCTTGATAAATCAGACTCAAATGTAAGAAGAGACTGTCATCAAATAAAAACAAACTCTAGTTTTAAAAGTTTAGAAAAACAGCTGGGACTGATGATCATGACATGGATTTTTGTGATGAAATGGAATGGGAAAGCTCTAAGAGTAAATTAACTACCAAATCAGGTAGGTTTTGGAGTAGACAAACCATGCTAAACAGTTGACTCTGAAAATAATCAGTAGAATTCATTCTGAAATTCCTAGTTTCTAAGCATCACCTAATAATTGAGCTATGATTGCATTACTGTTACTGTATGACTGTGCATAAAATATCAGAAGTCATCCAAGCAGATGCTTTAGCATTTCAGTGAGTAGATTTGGTAGCATTACTCATTATGTACTTCTCAGACTGGCTATTTTTTCTTTAACCTCTCTTTGCTAGTTGATGAAGAGATGTGCTTTTTCTACTGTTATATGAATCAGCTCTTTCATGATTTGCATTTGCTAGTTCATTTGCACATTATTTCAGCCAAGCTCCTCCTTGGGAAATTTGCATTGCACTAACTCAGTTAATTCTCAGATACATGGTGATAATTTATTGAGAAACAGCCTTTGAAATAGAATTTGTCTCCAGTCAAATATTATATATGAAATATTCCAAAAAAAGAAAAGAAATATTCCAGATAATAATTCTAGATATTACACGGGCCTAAAATGTTTAAGTCTCCCCAAGTATGGAGGAAGAGAAAGAAAACTAAATTGTTAACTTAATTATTAGAAGATCACATTCTTTTCTAATTTTTTTTAATGAATTTTATGATATAATTACCCCAAATAATTATTTAATGAAACAAGATTACATTAAACTATGCGGGCTTTTCTGTTACTACTATTATTCTTATAAAAAATGAATCTTTAAAATGTTCATGTAGATAAAATTCTTAATTTTTATCACATCTCCCTGGACCTAGAGCTTCCTTTCTGAATACTGGTAATCATAATCTAAATGAGAGACAATTTACACAACCAATGAAAGTCAGTATTTCATGACAGTTTGCACCTCATTCTTAAAATACACACAAGTCTACAATAGCAGATGTCGATGTGTAACTGCTTCCTCCCTAACCAGGCAAAAAATAATATGGTCTCAAGATAAAAGTGTTATCATTTTGTTTTGTTGAGCTCTTGTCTCCTAGGAACTAAAATAATTTGCCAGAATTACATTATTAGTTCACATAATATTCCCATGAAGCAATGAGATCACAGATGATGTCGTTATTTGTTTTAAACAGAATTCTCTAGGTAGCACCTGAGAAATTTGATTAGATAAATGATACAGCAGCTTCATAAGGATGTTGCCGATCAAACTTGGAAAGCATCATTAACACTCAGAATGTGTTTTTTTTTTTTTTAATAACTACTAATGTTTTCAGAGAATAATCAGCTGAAGGAGATAAGTGCATCTATTGATGCTTTTGGTAAAAGTACCTTATTATAGCTGAAATATTTTAATGGATTCTCTATTAAATCCAATGAATATAATATAGAAATCTGCCATAAGAACATGCTTCCTTTCAGAGGGATTACGATTCCATACGTAAATTAAACTTCCTGCACACATATAACTTTCCACATACATGTATTTTACATCTATACATATATATATATATAAATTATAAAATGTATAATACTCAAATAAATGTGGTAATCAAAGGAAAAAAGTTCTCTCTTGGTTATATAGCCTTTTTTTTAACTTAATTTTATTTTATTAATTACACTTTATTCACTTTGTATTCCCCCATAAGCCCCTCCCTCTTCCCCTCCCAATCCCACCCTCCCCTCCCCCTTCTTCACCCATGCCCCTCTCCAAGTCCACTGATAAGGGAGGTCCTCCTCTCCTTCCCTCTGATCTTAGTCTATCAGATCACATCAGGAGTGGCTTCATTGTCATCTTCTGTGGCCTGGTAAGGCTGCTCCCCTGTCAGGGGGAGGTGATCAAAGAGCAGACCAATCAGATTATGTCAGAGGCAATCCCTCTTCCCATTATTATGTAACCCTCTTGGACATTAAACTGCCATGGGCTACATCTGTGAAGGGGTTCTAGGTTATTTCCATGCCTGGTACTTGGTTGGAGTATGAGTCTCTGGGAAGACCCCTGTGTTCAAATTTTCTGGTTCTGTTGCTCTCCATGTGGGGTTCCTGTCCTTTCCAGATTTTACTGTTTTCCACTTCTTACATAAGATTCCATGCACTCTGCCCAACAGTTGGCCATAAGTCTCAGTTTCAGCTTTGATAGTCTGCATGGGAGAACCTTTCAGAGGCCCTCTGTGGCAGGTTTCTAGGTTATTTCCTGTTTTCTTCTCCTTCTGATGTCCATTCTCTTTGCCTTTCAGGATGGGGATTGAGCATTTTAGTCAGGGTCCTCTCTCTTGATTAGTTTCTTTAGATGCACAGATTTTAGTGGGTTTGTCCTATGTTATATGTCTATATGAGTGAGTATATACCATATGTATCTTTCTGCTTCTGGGACAACTCACTCAGGATGATCCTTTCCAGGTCCCACCATTTACCTGCATATTTCATGATTTCCTTATTTTTCATTGTTGAATAATACTCCATTGTGTAGATGTATCACAGTTTCTGCATCCATTCTTCAGGTGAGGGGCATCTAGGCTGTTTCCAGCTTCTGGCTATTACAAATAAAGCTGCTACAAACATGGTTGAGCAAATGTCATTATTGTGTACTTGAGCATCTTTTGGATATATGCCTAGAAGTGGTATGGCTCGATCTTGAGGGAGTGCTATTCCTAGTTGTCTGAGAAAGTGCCAGATTGATTTCCAGAGTTGCTGTATGCATTCCCACCAGCAGGGGAGGAGTGTTCCCCTTTCTCCACAACCTCTCCAGCATGTGTTTTCACTTGAATTTTTCATCCTGGCTATTCTGATGGGTATAAGGTGAAATCTATGGGTCGTTTTGATTTGCAGTTCTCTAATGGCTAATGAGGTTGAGCATTTCTTTAAGTGTTTCTCTGCCATTCGATATTCCTCTACAGAGAGTTCTCTGTTTAGCTCTGTTCCCCATTTTTTTTTAAATTAGATTACTTGGCAGGATTAACACAGTAAAAATGGCCATCTTACCAAATGCAATCTACAGATTCAATGCAATTCCCATCAAATTATCAACACAATTCTATATAGACCTGGAAAGAAAAATTCTCACCTTCATCTGGAATAACAAGAAACCCAGAATTGCTAAAACAATCCTCTACAATAAAAGATCTTCTGGAGGTATCACCATCCCTGATCTTAATCTGTACTATAGAGCAACAGTTATAAAAACTGCATAGTACTGGCATAGAAACAGAATTGTGGATTAATGGAACTGAACAGAAGACCCAGAAATAAACCCACAAACTTATGGATACCTGATCTTTGACAAAGATTCCAAAACCATACAATGGAAAAAAGCAGCATCTTCAACAAATGGTGCTGGTCTAACTGGATGTCTACATGTAGAAAAATGCAAATAGATCCATACTTATCACCCTGCACAAAACTAAAGTCCAAGTGGCTCAAAGACCTCAACATAAAACCAGACACATTAAATAGGTTAGAAGAAAAAGTGGGGGAACCCTAGAACTCTTAGGTTCAGGAGACAACTTCCTGAACAGAACACCAACAACACAGGCTCTAAGAGTAACAATCAATAAATGGGACCTCATGAAACTGAAAAGCTTCTGTAAAGCAAAGGACACAGTCATCAAAACAAAACGACAGCCTACAGATTGGGAAAGAATCCTCACCAACCCTTTATCTGACAGAGAGCTAATATCCAGTATATGTAAGGAACTAAAGAAGCTGAGAAGCAGTAAACCAAGTAATCCAGTTATATAGACTTTCATAGGCAGATCATTTAAAAGAAAGGTTTAGTGTTGCTATAATGTTCTTATGGAATGTATACAATTTCCTCTTGTTCATTCACATGCTGATTTCTCTACCCCACTATCTGGTTTCAATGGAAATTGCCTGGTGATGCTTATTGTCAGCATCACCTGTCTCAAGTTTGTGCAAACATGCCACCACGTATTCTCTGTATTGCCAATAAAACAACCAGCCAATGCTGAGCAATGGAGAGAATAGGATGGGACATCCTGGTCTAGAGGGGGGAAGAAAGAAGTGAGTGAAAGGGAGTTGGCTTGGTGAGGGAGATGTAGAGCAGAGGACTTGGAATCAGGAGGAGAGATGAATCGGACCTAAGATATAACTAAAAACAAATATAACTTGGGAAATCTGAAAAGGAGGAAACTATGGAGGCTTGGAGGTTTAGGATGGAGTAACTATTACCCAGTATTGTGCTCTTGGTTAATTAAACAAATCTTAGTCTCTGTGTGGTGATCTGGATATACATCTGGTTTAGGAATAACTGCTGTCTAACTAAAAGATAAATCAACATTAAACTTTAATAATCAACAACGGTTTAGGAAAGTTTAAGGTGTTTTTTGGTCCTTATAAGGGCAAAAATCCACTGATCATTTCATTAAATTGGTGTATCCTCTCTCAGGGAAAAGAAAAGACGTATATAGCCAAAGATGTGGGTCTAAAAACAATAAAAGACTCAAGAGTGCTACCCACAATTCACATAATAAAGCAAGGCTGCTGGCTGTTGTATTCAGTTTGCTGCTGCTTATTAGATTCAATAGCTATTCTGTTGCTATGATAAGACCATATAGTGACAATGTTAATCCCTGTGTTGTATTTTCCCATTGCATCTATGCCTGTTGTATAATATTATGCTGCTTATGATTTATGTTTTGAAAGAATATGTTTCTACCATAGAAACAGTGAGGTTATTAGCATGGAATGTAATTTGAACATTATGATTTTTCTTGATAATTTTAATTAATATGAGAATTAACTTTCAAAAAATACAGTTGAGTTAGAAGCAAACGAAACTTTGTTTGAAAAGATACATTATATCAACTTCAATGGCTGTTCTAAAATAGTAGTTGATTTATTCTTTTTTTCCAACAAAAATAAGAGACTGATATGCAATTTGGTGCCAGATATGATATGAAATAATGTAGAAAAATATATCCATAGAGGGAAGATTTGTTTCAGATAGCTTTAGATACAAGTTAAAAAGAGAAATAGTTAAAATGAGATGAAAACCCACATGGTGGTTCAAGTCAGTACAGGTAGATTTGAAATGTGAGCTGAATATCTAAGGGTGGTTGATCACATTTCTGACTGCTGTTCTTGTTTAACTAGGAAGAAACCATAGGGAGAATGCACACATGAAGTTACAGTTTAACTTTTTTCATAGACATTGCTACATATGATGCTGCTATAAAAGTTTTAAAGAATGTGAAAGATAGATAGCTAAGATTAAGACAGATAAAAGGTAAAGGACTAATAAACAGAATCATGAAAGCTCGTGTGATCTGATATGTTATCATTCTGCTTCAGAGTTCAGAAGGATGTCAGTCATACTTAGGTGACAAGTTTGATGTGAGAAAATAAAAAGATACTTAGGATCACTTTGTCAATTTAGAAATTCAACGCATGGATCTGTGAATTTTCTGTAAGTATTTTTTTCCATTTCTGAATATTTGTACCCACTTTTCCTTGCCTACTCATAGTGACACAACTAATGGTGGGCCAAGAAGCACCCTATGTCTTTCTTGAATATTTGTGTATCTCTGTCAGTGCAATTATATATATGCTCTGTGAAAAACAATCATGTCCCTTATGTGAATTAAAATAAATTTATTAATTGCTAAGCATTATTCCATTGTGTAAATTATGAATTTGCAGGCAAATGGTGGGATCTAGAAAAGATCATCCTGAGTTAGGTATCCCAGGAGCAGAAAGACACACATGGTATATACTCACTTATAAGTGGATACTAGACCTATGAGATAGGATAAACATACTAAAATCTGTACACCTAAAGAAGCTAAATAAGAAAGAGGACCCAGCTTAAAATGATCAATCCTCACTTAGAAAGACAAATGGGATGGACATTGGAAGTAGGAAAAAACAAGTAACAGGAAAGGAGCTTACCACAGGGGGCCTCTGAAAGACTCTACCTAGGAGGGTATCAAAGCAGATACTGAGACTCATAACCAAACCTTAGGCAAAGTACAGGAAATCTTATGAAAGAAGGGGGCTTAGTATGACCTAGAGAAAACAGGAGCTCCACAAGGACCAAATATATCTGGGCACAGAGGTCTTCTCTGAGACTGTTTCTCCAACCAAGGACCTGAATCCCTGCTTGAATGGAACCCACGGTAGCTCAGTATCCAAGTGGGTACCCTAGTAAGGGGAACAGGGACTGTCTCTGACATGAACTCAGTGGCTGGCTCTTTGACCTTCCCTCCCCGCCTGAGGAAGGAGCAGCCTTGTAGGCCACAGAGGAGGACATTGCAGCCAGTCCTGAAGAGACATAATAAGCTAGGGTCAGATGGAAGTGGAGGAGGACCTCTCCTATCAGTGGACTTAGAGAGGGGTAGAGAGAAGATGAGGAAGGGAGGATGAGATTGGGAGGGAAGGGGCTACAGCTAGTATACAAAGTAAATAAACTGTAATTAATATAAAAATAAAAATTAAAAAAATAAAAATAAAATGAATTTTTTAATTATTTTTGAAAAAATTGACAACTTAAAATTTAAATATCAAATTAGTTTACCTGTTATATTTTCTCTTACATGCATCTTAAGACAACATTTTAGAAAATCATGATATCTTTACTCATTCAATAAAAACTGGAATTAAAAAAGTCTTTGTGGGACTACTGTATGTTACGCATAATATTCCAGAATCAACTGCTGAGACATGAGCTCAGGTACAGATGGATAAACATTCCAAATGTCCCACCTTGGAAGGAATCTATTTGCTGTAATAAGAGTAAATACACAGCGAATTATCCTGGGTTTCTCTTCATACTTACTGAAAGCCCTGGAATGATCACAGTATAGAATTTAAAAATATGTATATGAAAATAAAATCAACTTTGATATATAAAATAACACCTTTCAAATTTCAAAATTGCATTTGTGAGAGTTTTGCTTGCTTGATTGTTTGTTTGTTTTGGCTTTCCTTGTTGAGTCATCCTAGGAAGGTACCTTCATTCAAAGCCCTTACTTACAAGATAAGTAAGTGCTTAAGAAAACAAAGAAGTAGTATTTATATATTTAAAGTTTGTTTTCTATTTGTGATTTTGTTTTTGTTTCACCTTAAAACTTTTATCAGAAAGAAGGTATTCATTATTCAGTTATACTTTTTCATTTCACATATTTATATGCACTTTGATTCTTTATAGAAGAACCAGATAAAAATAAATGTGATTATTTTTAAAGTATGTATCTGATAATAGTTAAAGAAGATTTCATTAATTTGAGAGAGAGTTTTGGAGACATGGGAAGAGTTAGAAGGGACTAGAGAAAGCCAAGTGATATAACATTCTGCTTACTTTCAGTAATATTTAAATTAGAAAAAGAAAAAAAATCAATTTAGCATGCGTTGAAATTTTTTTTTGAAATCTGTATGTTAATATACCCTCAACCTTGTAGTGACATCTTTCCCAAAGGCTCTTTGAAAAAATGTATTATTACTGAAAGGGACTGGGGAGTTGGCTAGGTAGTTAAGAATAAGTGTTGCTTTTAAAGAGGACCCAGGTTTGGTTTTCAGTACCCATCCCATATGGGAGCTCACAGCCATCTGTAACTCTAGTCTTAGGAGATCCAACACACTCTTTTGAGCAGACATCAGACAACATGTGGGACACACACACATGCATATAGGCAGAATGCTTATATACATAAATAAATGCCAAATTAAGCAAATAAAAATACTCCTAAAGGACATGCGTCTTTACCCGTTCTGTAACATATATGTCAATCTATTTATTAGATTTATTTACCTAGGTATTTCCCACATGCCTTAGATTGACTGCATTCCAAACCATGTTCACTATCTCTTTCCTAAATTCATTTTGATTCGATTGATTAGTGATATTATAGTTTGTACCTAGAGAACAAGCACGATCTTCACTTACAACATTTTCCCCCCTTTGCTACATCTAATTCAACTTCAAAGATTAAAAAACAATTCAGCAACTACAGAGCTGAATGCATCTCTCAATGTATCTTTGGACCAATATATCTGAATGTCTTGAGAGCATTTACGTGCTTATTTCAAAGAAGTTTAGTTTTGGCACATGGTAAGCAAATGTTCCTCTAAGCTGCAGTAGATGTTCATTTAAGCATTACTCAAAATAATTGGTACCTAGCTAATCCACAAGGAATCTGAAAGAAGAGGCAAACAAGTAAATTCCTGTAGTGTCTGTCTGCAGTGTTTTTATTTGCACCACAGGCCCATTTTATTCCAACCAATATAGATTTATTTACCACTTCTGTATTAGTTTCTTAGTTCCATATAATTTCATTCTGTGAAATATTTTAATTTTATATATTCTTCATATCATTGAAATTTATATATTTTTAATTAAATAATTCAATATCTTTTGTGAAAGGTAATATGTTTTAGTCTTATACCTTAGTGGTTTTATACTGTCTGCTATCTTCTCCTAGAATTCTTTTCTGAATGTAGTTTCAAAGTATAATTTAGTAATCAGCTTCAACACAACTCTTTCAACATAACTCTTTCCCATTCAGTGGAGTCTTTTTAAAGGTATTTTGAAAATGTACATTTGAGGAGCAGGACATGTTCCTTGAGTGTGTGACCGCTGGTACAAAGGGTGATTCATGGACATGTTCCTTGAGTGTGTGACCGCTGGTACAAAGGGTGATTTATAAAAATGAGAGATACTTCCATGTGCTTCAGTGCTGTTTTTGAAGATGGTGATATTGGATGACTGCATTTGTGCCTTTGCATGCCAGTTTACACCCATCTGTAACTCTCGTCTCTGGGGATCTAGCAGCCTCTTCTGACCTCTCCATACATCAGGCAAACATGTGAAAACACACACCCATGCATATAAGCAGAATTATTATACATACAAAGTGACAAAGAGCAGGGAGGTATGAGTGCAGACTCTTAGATTCATTCCTTTGTACTTACTGTGGAAATTGCTTTCCCAGTAAGTGTGAACTCTAAATACTACATTTAAACTTCCTAATTATTGCTATTCTAAACTCTTGCCTATAAACTAAAATTTGGAATTTTCTCTTAGTATATTCAACTTATAAATCTTTTAAATCTTATAGAAAATTTACATAAAAACTTTTCAGAAAATCTTTTTTTTAATTTTTTTATTTTTAATTATACTTTATTTACTTTGTATCTCCCCCTCTAGTTCCCTCTCTCATCCCCTCCCAATCCCTGCCTTCCTCCCCCTTCTCCACACACTCCCCTCCCCAAGTCCACTGGTAGGGGAGGGTTTCTTTTTCTTCCTTCTGATCCTAGTCTGTTAGGTCTCATCAGGAATGGCTGCATTGTCTTCCTCTGTGGCCTGGTAAGGCTGTTCCCCCCTCAGGGGGAGATGATCAAAGAGCAGGCCAATCAGTTCATGTCAGAGGCAGTCCCTGTTCCCATTACTATGGAAGCCACTTGGACACTGAACTGCCATGGGCTACAAGTACTTAAGCCAAGCTAGAAAACCCAAAGCACATTTTTCCCTTTCTTAGAAATTCTTTTAAATTCAATCATTTCACCCATGGAGAATCAGTCACTTTGATGATTCTTCATGCTTGCCGTGACTTTGAGAACACTTGAAAACTCATTCTTAAATCAACTATAGCAATTTGAGATGGAGGACTGATTATCTTCCTCAAACAGTGATAAGGCCAGGTTTCTACTTACTGTTATTAATCTTGAAATGTGAATGCTATGGCAGTTGTGAGGCTGAGTGAAAGCATATCATGAAATATGTGGGTATGATATCTGAGAGTTAAGATTCAGTCAATATTGACATAGTCTGCAAGCAGCAGCATTCCCAGTGTAATCAGATAGAGAATTGCCTGCATTTGAATTCATCCCTAACCTTCTTGCATTCTGCTTAAAACTGTACTCTGCATATAGACGTCTGTTTCATGAATACGTTATATATTGCTGATGTTTGTAAAAAAGCATTTTTCATCTCCCTTTTCTGTGTAATACCAATGAAACATACTTTGTGTTCTCATAAAATAAGCATTCGCAGAACAACAAATCATGTTTCTTGTACTCAGTTCTAGTATTCAGTGTTTGTATGAAAAGGATGATTCAACAGTGCTTTATGGAGCTGTGTCAACTCCTTTGGCTCATTTCCACTTACATAGTTTCAGTTTGTCAGTCTTCCTGTTTAAAAATTGGACCAAAGTCCAAAACATAATATTCTATTGAAGAGTTGAAGCTCCAACTTTGTTTTATTAATCCTGTTCTTGTTGAGCACACATTTGTATTGCTATTACATCGTAAAATCATACAGGCCTATAGAGGACTACATGGCACCTTTGACTTGCTAAGCTTAGATGGGACAAAACACTTACATATTTTTTTTTCAGGTACATTCTATCATGAATTCAGGTTTCTCTTATTCTATAACTTTTCTTTTAGAGTAATGAAAAAAATGTTAGATTAATTTAATCCATTCGCATGTCCAAATTTGTTTCAGTATATACATTATTTCATTGCTCATTATTTAACTATTACATTTTGGAAAAGGACAAACCAAAGTGTCAAGTGTTGGTTAAAGTGGCAGATGATGTAAGTTAACTTATTCCATTAAAACTATAGCATTTGCTTTCTATTGCTATTAAGGTATTTTTTTTGGCTTACGAGAAAGTATAGAGTGGAGTGACCATCTTCTCTCAAAAAAGCATGACTGCTCATATTTGGCCCATTTCTGGGTTGGAAGGCAACCTCTAAACCCATCTTTGCTGTTGCATTACAGACTGTGAATTCTCTTCATATACTTAAACTATGAGGTCGTTCTTAACTTTTCTGAGATTGAATTAAGCAGGAGTGTGCTTGTGTGTGCTGTGGCAGCTGTCACTGCGGAACTTTCTGCTTGAACACTGCAGTGACTTCACCACAGTGCCTCTCAGCATAGTTGGCTCCTCTTCTTAGAGTCTGTGTTAATTCTCAGCCTCTGCTTTTGAGCCAATTAAAAGTTAAGTTAGTTTAAATTATAAATGTTATCATTCTGGACTCTATACTTCTGGGATAAGTCTGAAATTCTCCGTGTTGTTAGAAATTCAGAAACTAACATAAGGGCTTTAAAGACAATCTCCCTGGCCAGCAAATTGTCACAGTGGTTGTCACCAAGACTGACAAATGTGGTTCAATATCTGGATCCCACATGTTGATGGAAGAGAACCAACTGCCACAAATTGTCCCACTGACCTTAACACACACACACACACACACACACACACACACAAACACGCACATAAAAGTTTATTTTCTGTGTCCTCCCTCTATAAGCACTTTAAAAACTCAACACTGAGGGCTTTATTGGCTCTCATCTAAGACATTTAAGTCTAAGTCAGCCTGGTGTTCTGTAATCATAACAACCTGGAGTTATTTCTGAAATTAAGGCTTATAAATGAAACTATGTTATCATAGGGCACTAAACACTATGTAATTTTGTGGCTCCAACCTCAACATAACCGAGTCCCATGTTTACTTAGACTTTTATTTAGTCTGGGATGCTGATAATTATTTTACAGTAAAATTTTTAGAAACCTTGGACAAAATTCTCATCTCTATGCTTGACATTTCAGAAGTCAATTAGTAAATGCAGAAAATATGAGGTATCTTATAATTAAAAATAAAATTTAATTGTAGAAATTTTCAAAGGTATTTAAAAATGACTGTGTTAGCTCAGAGTTCCACATCATTTTTTTCTAGTCTCTTTCATGTTTTAGGGTCTGAGTTTTATTCCACAGGATTGCTAGGAACGTCTTTGTATCTGCATAACCTCAAGGGTACTCTAGAGTGGATCAAAGTGTCCTTATTCTTCACTGATTTTTAGTTAATTTCTAGGTTCAGACTTCATGGGAAACTCAGAAATCACCACTTATAATCTTGTGTTTATTGATAACTATCTGTTTCTCATGGTTCAGTACTGTGTACTTTCTCAGAATGCCTGCCTTTCAATTAACTCCCTTCTTCTTTTTGAACATAAGGGTCTGTCTCCTTTCCTGTGATATTTTACGTAGAAGGACTCCCAAGAGCTTGACTTCACTGCTTCTTCCCTACTCCTAACAGCAGAAGATCCCATTGTTTATCTGGCTGCAGCTTGAACTGTTTAGAAAAAAGACACAGGCATATTCCAGCTTCTCTTGTCCTCTCGGGGATATAGAATGTTTTTCTCTCCTTCATTTTCTCTTTAATATGTTGCAGAAGGAAGATCTCACTGTTTTAGTGACCTACACTGTGTGCTCATGTCTTTGCTCTGTCTTGCTTCTCTGCTGTTCTGTCTTGCCAGGGTAAGAAAACTTGGTCTTTTTCTGGATGTTAAAACTTTTGAACAGAACAGTATTCTTCTTGTCCTGGTGCAAATCTGCCATTCATGCCATAAGTTATTTGTATCCTCCTGAGATCGAGGCCTTAGGATTTCAGAAGTCAGGAATTGATATTTCTATTTTATCTTTTTTTTCTGATGTGTCAACACTTTCATGAATGAACAACAAAAAGAACGCCACAGGGACTGCTTAGAAAGAAAAGAAAGAACACATCCATTAATCTATAAAAATATTCTTTCCTGCTACAGGTATGTTTGGAATATACATGTATAGTGCATGAAAGTACTCATGAATTAACCAGATGTAGTGTACCAATTCTACTGAACACACAAAGTGACTTAAATATTCTTATTGAGCTCTTAATGCTCTTCTTATGACTATGCTTAATATAAAAAGATGTTGACAAGATTGTTGTTGAGTTGCTTCACGGTCAGCATTGACAATCGAAATATCTTTTATGTGTGATCATTGTGTGTATATGTGTTGGTGTGCACGTTAATGTGTGTGTGTGCATGTGAATGTCATTAACATGCATTTGAAGGTCAGAGGTTGATATAAGGTGATTACTTCTGTCATTTTAAGCCTTACTTTCTTGAGATGTTTTTCAACTGGAGCTTGACAATTTGTCTCGATTGGCTATGCAGATATTTCTAGGAATTAGTCTGTCTCCACATCTCTAGCTCTGGTATTGGAAGTACATCCCACTGCACTCATGATTTTTAATATGAGTTCTGGAGACAGAAATCAGCTCCTCACTCACACAGAAAACCATATTACAAGCTGAACATTCTCACTCGGCTCAAATTTGCTTTTGATGTATTGAAGAAGATAACACACTTCAAACTTTCAAGTAAGTGCCTCTGAGGAAGGACAGGGTTCTCAGACAGGGACAAGGAATTTGTTCTTTTTCTATAGAAGATGTGTGTGCGAGTGTGTTCTTTTCCCCATATAAGATGTGGAAGCAGTGAGAATACACAGGCAGTTCATGGGTCACCTCTTCCTATTACTAGTCACTGCCATCATAATAGACAGTATGTTGTCTACTGTACCACTCAAAGTGAGTTCATGGTCACCTAATTATGCCTCTGTCTCACAACTAAAACTTCATCAGGGCATTCCTTCTCTTCAGTTGCTGCTGAGTGAATAAAACATGACTTAATATGAGTCCCAGAGAAGACTGATCACCTATCTCAAAGATCTGATGTTCAATAAGAGAGAAATGATTGCTTTTATCCAGGTAAGGGGGATTTTATAATACATGACTACTTGTTTTTATTTATTAATATCTCATCACTTCACCATGCACATATTTAATACCAGAAAGACTCAATCATAAAACATATATTCTTTAGTTGAATGGGCAGAGTCCATTCTTCTCTAACAGAACATCAATAATACACCCTTTCCTATTTTATACGTTAGGGTTTAATACACGTTTATTCTGTAAGATTAGTAGCTTTCTAAAGTGGCTGATATATACATTGTGTAATAGAAACAAGAAAATGAGATTTCTACACATTGTTATTAAATGTCATTTTATTGATAAAGATAGGGTTGTTGACCTAATAGAAATTATAGAAATTTGACATTTTAGCTGTCTAATAATGAGTTCTTAGGAACAAGGCATTACTGAGAGATAAACACACGTCTAAAAACAAAATTAGGACTTGACAACTTTTATATGAGTGGTTGGACATTCTTGTAGGTTTAGCACTTGAGAGATGGAGGCAGAAACATTAGGAGCTCAAGAACTTCCATGACAATATAATGAATTGGAGACCAGATTTACCTATATGAAAATCATTCTTTTTTTAATTTTTAACTTTATTTTTATTAATTACAGTTTATTTACTTTGTATCCTAGCTGTAGCCCCCTCCCCATCCCTTCCCAATTCCACCCTCCATCCCTCTTTTTCTCCTAATGCAAATAATTCTTAAAAGTTAAAAAAATCAATTTTTAAATTTTTTAAATTTTTTTTTTCAATGCAGTTTATTCAGGAACCTTGAACAATCATATGACCCTGGGTAAAGCCAGCCCACTTTAGATAGCCTCTGGGTAGCCAACCTCAGCATGCCACGTGGGCAATGCAGATAGGTCCACATACATAGAAGCAAGCCAGATCCTCAGCCTTAGCCAAATGTGGAGTTGTTTGTGACAGAGAGTACTCACCATCAGGAAGGTGGAAGGCGGAAACCAGCTCCATCTTTAAGGCATAGCATTCCGCAGCTCTCTACAGTTCCCCCTTTTTGTTTTGGACGCATCAGGCAAGAGTAGAGGTCTGATCTCTGATATTAGAAATAAATTGGGACTTTGTACTGATGTTCATTTAGGTGTCATCCACCCAAAGAGCATCAGACCCGGCTGATACCTTTTTCTCAGAGGCGGGACCTGGGGCATCAACCCACATGCAAATCGGACATGCTCTTCTCTGGGTCCAAAGCGGCTGACCCTGAGTGCAGTGCTTAGCCTCGCATCCTGAGCGTAACATTTTGGCTTTTTATGGTAGCCAACCATGCTTGGGGAGACTGTCCTGCTTCAATGGCTGTAAAGGCCTGAATGGTCATGGCTGCATTACGCTGTTGTGAGACTCTAATCTTGCATATATACCACAGGCAAAACAAGGTGACCAACACCAGAAGGCCTGCTAACGCTCCCATGCCCGCCCATTCCTTCAGATGATTCATGGCTGCAGCAATCCATGATGATAATCCTGTGGCTAGTCCTGCGTCCACTCTGGTAGAATTTACCATGACAATGGCCACTCTCAGCTGTTCCATCGTAGTATCGAATTCTCCAGTCCAATTACCTAAAATATAGCTCGACAATTGTTTAGACAGATTTGCAGCACAGGGAAAATTCTCATGTTGTATGCTAGTGACTCAAATTTCAGCATACTTTCATTGACAGCCAAGTTGAGCGATTTGCCATAGGGTATCAATTTGCTCCTGCACGAGGTCAATCCTCTGATTGAACACCATCAAACCTTTTAGTTGAGCATTAATTCCTTTTTGTACATCTAAGGCATGAGCTACATTGGATAAAAGGTTATTCAGGGTCTGAGCAGTCTGCCCAGTATGACTCATGGCTAATGCCGTGGTGGTAGCTCCAACAGCCGCCAATGAGATGGCAGTAACAATGGCAGCTGTAATTCCAGGATCCCTTTTCTGTCTGAATAGAGTCTTAGCGTGAGGATTTATAACATCATTATTGCTCTTTTTCCTTGGTGTTCATGTATTAAAATAAAACAAAAAAAGTTAAAAAAATCTTTAAATTAGGAAATATGAAAACTGATTGTTAAAAATTATGTGCATTTCCTTGTGAGATGACTATGAGGTTGTATGTGCTTTGAGAGATTATCATCACCTAGCATGTATACATAAGTGTAATTGATGGATGGACCTTATCAGAATAAGCTTCAAGAGGAACTAAAGCCATGTCCACTGCTGTGAGCATTATGACTGTGGAGAAGGACTGGTGATATTATTTAACTTTAATGATATGTGTGACTAGTAAACTCTGCTTTTCTCATCTGATGTGAGCTTTCCATTTAATTGGCTGTTTATATGCCTAAAGTGGTCTTATGATACATTATTTGCATTTATTGTAATTTCTTGAGTGATGTTTTAAAACTTCAGAAACGATATAATATTGCTAGTCCTTTGTTATGCTACTCTGTCTCTTACTGGTCAGTATAGTTTTTTGTGGGCAATGTTAAGTAAATTGCTTTATGTTCTGCTTCCTTTTACTGTGCAAACTGTCATCCCAAAGCAAAATCTCATGGCTTCACATGTGCATACAAGAAGCTTACAATCAAATTGAGACTATACTCTCAAATCAAGGAAAATGTTTTTATTTTTTCTTTTTTATTAATTAATTCAGTTTACATCTTAGTCACAGGCCCCTCCCACCTCTCCTCCCAGTCCCACCCTTCCTCCCACATCCTCTCTCCTCTATTGTCCAGAACAGGGAACCCCCTACCTAGATACCGCAGCTCATCTATTTGCAGGAGGACTGAGTTCCTCTTCCTCCCCTATGCCCTGGTAGGGAAGTCCCATCAGGGTAAGTGATCAAAAAACTGGCAATGTAAAGACATCCCCCACTTCCCTAACTAATGGGCCAACATGAGGCCTAAGGTGCCCATTTGATTTGTATTCTTGGGGTCTGTGCATTGTCATATGTCTATCCTGTACTATATGACTAAAATCCGCTTACAAATGTGTACCCTGTGTGTCTTTCTGGGTCTGTGTTATCTCACTCAGGATAATCTGTTCTCTTTCCATCCTTTTGCCTGCAAATTTTATGATTTTCTTGTTTTCAATAACTGAGTACCTAGATGTCCCTCAACCAAAGAATGGATAAAGAAACTGGTGTATTTACACAGTGGAATACTAACCAAGAAAATGTTTTCTTAATCTAAGAAATTTCACTTCCGTTATAACAACTAGAATGAAAAGGTTTATTCAACTAAAGTTTCGCAACTTTATTTAGATAAAGCATATTTTGATTTTTGGTTAAAATTTTATATATAGCAAGTGAGAGCACTTTAGAAGAAAACAACAGTATTTTCTGCATTAGCCTTTTTTTACCTCATTTCACTTGAACCATTCTGTAGAGGGCATTCAGGCCCTTTATTTTTCAGAGTTTACCTTCATTTGTCAAAAGATCAATTATAGACTATGTTTGTAACATGATGTGGCTTATTCTGAAATTATTAAGAATATAAAACTCATCTCAAGAATTTTTCCTCTAACTCTCTATATTTGTAAAAAATATCTTAGTTCACTGTTCTTTAACAACTGGTGTCCAAAGATACAATATTTTATAACATTATTAGGCATATAAAACAAAAATCAATAAATTTTATGTCTCATTAATTGAAGCTCATTTATAAAAGGAATTGAGTTATGTACTTCCGTCACTTTTATTGTCAGCTTATAATCCATTAGTGACATTTAATCTCAGGTTTATTGTACTCAAGTTCAACTTCTATCATTTTATAGATTATTATGTATAGCGTATGCTTGTCATTATGGGTTTCTATTGCTAATTAAATAATAGATGATTACTATTAAAAATCGTTGTTCAATTTTGTATGGTATGTGTACATGAGTGTGCAGGCACCTGTGCATGACATCAGGTACCATACTCTATCATCTCTTCACTCCCTTTGCCTGAGACAGGGATTCCCGATGAATGCGGTAGTGTCATGGTTCAGCCAGTGAGCCTTGGTCATTCTCTCGACTCAGTCCTCAGCACTCTAGTTACATTGCATGGAGTCACACCAGAGCTTTTTATGTGGGTAGTGGGGATTCTAACTTAGACCCTAATATCTGTAAGTCATGTACTTATCACCCACTGATATGTCACCTTAGCCATTTCTTAGCAGATTTCTGCCATTTATAAATAACCTAAGTAAAATAAGGAAAAGTAACTTTAGAAATGATGTCAAACTTTTATTACTGTTGCCCTGTCGTACAGCTTGAGATCAGGAATGGAGATACCTCCAGATGATCTGTTGTTGTACAGGATCGTTTTGGAGATTCTGGGTTTTTTGTTTCTCCATATGAAGCTGAGAATCTTTTTTTCAAGGTCTGTAAAGAATTGAGTTGGTATTTTGATGGGAATTGCATTGAATCTGTAGATTGCTTTTGGCAGTATGGCCATTTTCACAATGTTAATCCTACCAATCCATGAGCACGGGAGATCTTTCCATCTTCTGATATCTTCTTCGATTTCTTTCTTCAGAGACTTGAAGTTTTTCTCAAACAGGTCTTTCACTTGCTTGGTTAGAGTCACACCAAGGTACTTTACGTTATTAGTGGCTATTGTGAAGGGTGTTGTTTCCCTAATTTCTTTCTCAGCCTTTTTGTCTTTGGTATATAGGAGGGCTTCTGATTTTTTTTGAGTTGATTTTGTATCCTGCCACTTTGCTGAAGGTGTTTATCAGCTGAAGGAGTTCTCTGGTTGAATTTTTGGGGTCGCTCATGTATACTATCATATCATCTGCAAATAGTGACACTTTGACCTCTTCCTTTCCGATTTGTATCCCCTTGATCTCCTTTAGTTGTCTTATTGCTCTGGTTAGGACTTCAAGTACTATGTTGAAGAGATATGGGGACAATGGACAGCCTTGTCTTGTCCCTGATTTCAGTGGGATTGATTTAAGTTTCTCTCCATTGAGTTTGATATTAGCTATAGGCTTGCTATAGATTGCCTTTACTATGTTTAGGTATGTGCCTTGTATCCCTGATCTCTCCAAGACTTTAAACATGAATGGGTGTTGGACTTTGTCAAATGCTTTTTCGGTATCTAAGGAGATGATCATGTGGTTTTTCTCCTTCAGTTTGTTTATGTAGTGGATTACATTGATGGATTTCCATATGTTGAACCACCCTTGCATGCCTGGGATGAAGCCTACTTGGTCATGGTGGATGATATCTTTGATGTGTTCTTGGATTCGGTTTGCAAGTATTTTATTGAGTATTTTTGTGTCAATGTTCATAAGAGAGATAAGCCTGAAGTTCTCTTTTTTTGTTGGGTCTTTGTGTGGTTTAGGTATCAGGTTGATTGTAGCAAAAACTGCATGGTATTGGCATAGAAACAGAAAGGAGGATCAATGGAACCACATAGAAGACACAGAAATAAATCCACACACCTATGAATACTTGATATTCGACAAAGAAGCCAATTCCATTCAATGGAAAAAAGACAGCATCTTCAACAAATGGTGCTGGACCAACTGGATGTCCACATGCAGAAAAATGAAAATAGATCCATATTTATCACCCTGCAGAAAACTAAAGTCAAAGTGGATCAAGGACCTCAACATAAAACCAGATACCCTAAATCAATTGGAAAAAAAAAGTGGGGAACAGCCTAGAACTCATTGGCACAGGAGACAACTTCCTGAACAGAACACCAACAGCACAGGCTCTAAGAGCAACAATCAATAAATGGGACCTCATGAAACTGAAAAGTTTCTGTAAAGCAAAGGATACCCTCATCAAAACAAAACGACTGCCTACAGATTGGGAAAGAATCTTCACTAACCCTTTATCTGACAGAGGACTAATATCCAGTATATACAAAGAACTAAAGAAGCTGAAAAGCAGCAATCCAAGTAATCCAATTAAAAAAAAATGGGGAACAGAGCTAAACAGAGAATTCTCGACAGAGGAATATCGAATGGCAGAAAAACACTTAAAGAAATGCTCATCCTCATTAGCCATCAGGGAAATGCAAATCAAAACAACCCTGAGATATCACCTTACACCCATCAGAATGGCCAAGATGAAAAACTCAAGCTATAACACATACTGGAGAGGTTGTGGAGAAAGGGGAACCCTCCTCCACTGCTGGTGGGAATGTAAACTGGTACAACCACTCTGGAAAGCTATCTGGCGCTTTCTAAGACAATTAGGAATAGTGCTTCCTCAAGACCCAGCTATACCACTGCTAGGTATATACCCAAAGTTTGTTCAAGTACACAAAAAGGACACTTGCTCAACCATGTTTATAGCAGCTCTATTTGTAATAGCAAGAACCTGGAAACAACCCAGATGTCCATCAACGGTGGAATGGGTACAGAAATTGTGGTATTTTTATACAATGGAATAGTACTCAGCAATCAAAAAGGAGGAAATCATGAAATTTGCAGGCAAATGGTGGGATCTAGAAAAGATCATTCTGAGTGAAATATCCCAGAAGGAGAAAGACAAACATGGGATATACTCACTTATATAGACCTATAAGATATGATAAACATAATGAAATCTATACACCTAAAAAAGATAATCAATTGAGCGGACATGGGGTAAGATGATCAATCCTCGTTTAGAAAGACAGATGGGATGTGCATTGAACGTATGACAGGAGTCTACTGAGCGCATGTGAAAGACTCTAACTAGCAGTGTTTTCAAAGCAAAGACTCATGACCAAACCTTTGGCAGAGTACAAGGAATCATAAGAAAGAAGGGGAGTTAGTCTGATGGGGAAAGGATAGGAGCTCCACAAGGACCAAATATATCTGGGCACAGGGTCTTTTCTGAGACTGACATTCAACCAAGGACCATGTATGGATATAACCTAGAACCTCCACTCAGATGTAGCCTGTGGTAGCTCAGTAACCAATTGGTTTCCCAAAGTGAGGGGAACAGGGACTATTTCTAACAGGAACTCAATGACTGGTTCTTTGGTCTCCCCACCCCCGAAGGGAGGAGCAGTCCTGTTAGGCCACAGAGGAGGGCTTTGCAGCCAGTCCTGAAGATACCTGATAAAACAGGATCAGATGAATGGGGAGGAGGGCCCCCTATCAGTGGACTTGGAAAGGGACACGGTGGAGATGAGGGAGGGAGGGAGGGACTGGGAGGGAATGAGGGATCGGGACATGGCTGGGATACAGAGTTAATAAAATGTAACTGATAAAAAAATAAAAATAAATAAAAATAAATAAATAAATAAAATAAAATATTAAAAAAAAGAAATGATGTCAAACATTGTTTTCCACAGAAAATTGAAATTTTTTTAAAAAAATCTGCATTCAAAGCACAAATCCTATCCAAGTGACTGATTAGGGAAAAAAAAAGCCCAATGTTCTCGTTGAATGCTTTATTCCTGGTTATAGACAGAGTGATCAACAATTATTCAATGCAATCTTATTACTACGACTTCCCACATGATAATCTGCAGACTGAATATAATCCAATTTAATGTGATTGATTAAATCAAACTAAAACCAAGTTAAAGTTTTTATCTAGACCCCCTAGGCTAGTATTTAAAAAATAGTTATTAGTCACCATAATCTTTTGAAAACAGTAAAATATTCTTCTATTTCACAACCTCCATAACACAATGTATAAATAACTGTAATTTGGATTACACTGAGCAGTTATTCACTACTATCTATGTGGTTGAGAGGTAAATATAATCGAGGGAGGATGCCAACTCATAGCTTGACACCATCTGTCTCTCTGGCTCTATGTTTGACATCTTAACCACTCCTTTTAGTTCCCTTCTTTTCTTAGTCATTTTGGAGCCCAGGAATAATGGGACTGACACATCTTTATGACAATAATTGAAATTGCCCCTAAGAAATGCCTAGAGGATGTATTATTACACTAAAATAGAGACAATTATCCAAGACAGTGAAGACACATGCTGGAGCATAAATATTCACCACTGAGAAGCAGATTACATCTCTCCAGAAACGGCAGCAATAACCATTCTTTGGAACAACTTACAGACTACAATACATAGAATGAATGGCCAAGCCATGTACTGAGTAGAACTGCTTAAATAGACCTCCCTCTTTCCATGGCTCTCAATTAATTTTTTACTCAGACTTAAAGCTCACATCACTATCATGCAGATGAACTCAGGGTCACTGGGCTGCTTTATTTATTGCTCCACACAGAATGAAACTTTAAGTAACATGAAAGGAATATGATGACTGTATGCTCCTAGTTACATACATATATAATATGCACATATATGTATATTATTTTTTTCTGTGTGTGTGAGAGAGATAGAGTATTGAATGTGTATGGTTTGTAAGCACGTTTGTGCTCCTGTATACCTATGAGCACGAGTGGCCAAAGGAGGACATCAGGTGTCCTGCTATATCTCTTTCTGCTTTATTTCCTTAACACAAGTTTTCTCACTGTATCTGCAGCTAGGCTGGAAGTCAGCAAGCTCCATCAAGGTCCTGTCTCCATTCCCCACAATGCAGAGATTATAGGTATGAACATGATCACACTTATATTTTCTCATTAGTATTGGGGATTGGAAATCAGTTCCTCATACTTTCACAGTTCTTACCATTGAGCCATCTCTCCATCCCTACTTTTTTTCATGAATCTCATTTTAACAGAAGACTCA
Organism: Meriones unguiculatus; assembly: GCF_030254825.1. Classification (NCBI taxonomy): domain Eukaryota; kingdom Metazoa; phylum Chordata; class Mammalia; order Rodentia; family Muridae; genus Meriones; species Meriones unguiculatus. Next base: position 52,879,493 of record NC_083352.1, on the reverse strand, counting down.
GTATTGGTGTAATTTGAAATATGTGCACTCATATATTGTTTAATGACAGGCCATGTTCTGAGAAATGCAACATGATGTGATTGTATCATTGTGAGAATAGTTGTTAACAGAATAATCATACAACCAAGATACATAATTATTATATCTAAGGAATGTGCTATATGTGGTCTTCAATTGGCCAAAACATTATTATACTATTCATGTTTGTACACTTATTCATAAGTTTAAATCAGAGCAATATAGACATATGAATGCATATGAAGTTTAATTGTATGCCAAATAATGCACACTTTTATCATAGTGAAAAAGAAAACAGTCTGCAAAGATGGCTGAACTCACTTATTATCAAAATATGTAAATAACTTAAGATGTGTTAATAATGGTAACTGAAACTTCGCCTTTATATTGGAATTATTTAGCTATTACTAAATAAGGATTACAAATACAATTCCTATTCCTATATCTACATTAGATATTCCACAGTTAGAATAACTTCATGAAAAATTCTTATGAGAGGAATCATGATGGTATATGGCTTCCCTTTACCTTGTGTTCTCTCTCAAAAGAGATTTTTAAATAATTTTAGAAATTAACCCAAGCCTACACATAATTTAACATGAAAAAATTGCTTTCAATGCAGGCTACTCTTGAAGACCTGCATACATTTATCATACCAAGACACCCCACCCTTCTCCAAATTTTTGTGAACCACTGCTGCCAGGCATTGTTAGTTGTCATTCTCACCGCTTCCTCCCAGACACCTAGACTGTAAAATTTGATTCAATCCCCTCAACCATTACATTGCAGTAATTATTTCTCAAATAGCAAAAGTGAGGTATGACACCCATTTCCAATCAACAACCTTTCCAACCTTCATAAAACTTTCAGGTTTCTTTTTTCTTTCTTCACTGACTCACCAGTCAGGAAGCAAAGAAAAGCCAGGGAAAATGTGACTGAGTTTCTTTGTATGTTATTATATCTGTTTCATAAAACTGTTTTCAAATAGAACATTGTAAAAAGCAAAACTAAAACACAATTATTGTTTTCCTTTTTCCTTAAAAATGATGCGATACAAAACGTCAGCCTACAAAATGTGAAAAGATCTTCACCAACCCTATGTCTGACAGAGGGCTGTTATCCAGAATATATAAAGAACTAAAGAAATTAAAAAGCAATAAATCAAGCAATCCAATAAAAAATAGGGTTCAGAGCTAAACAGAGAATTCTCTGTAGAGGAATATTGAAGGCAGAGAAATACTTAAAGAGATGCTCAATATCCTTAGACATCAGAGAGATGCAAATCAAAACGACGATTTCATCTTACACACATCAGAATGGCAAAAGTTAAAAACTCAAGTGACAACACATGTTGGAGAGGTTGTGGAAAAAGGGGAACCCTCCTACATTGCTGGTGGAATTGTAAACTGGTACAACCACTTTGGAAGTCAATCTGGTGCTTTCTCAGAAAATTAGGAATAGTGCTTCCTCAAGACCCAGCTACACCACTCCTAGGCATATATCCAAAAGATGCTCAAGTACACAACAAAGACATTTGCTCAACCATGGTTATAGCAGCTTTATTCGTAATAGGCAGAACCTGGAAACAACTCAGATGTCCCTCAATGGAGAAATGGATAGAGAAATTGTGGTACATTTACATAATGGAATACTACTCAGCAATTAAAAACAAGGAAATCATGAAATTTGCAGGCAAATGGTAGGATCTCGAAAAGATCATCCTGAGTGAGTTATTCCAGAAGCAGAAAGACACACATGGTATATACTCATTTATACGTGGCTACTAGACTTATAAGATAGGATAAACATACTAAAATCCGTACACCTAAAGAAGCTAAACAAGAAGGTGGACGGGGATAAGATGATTGATCCTCACTTAAGGGATGGGCATCTCCACAAATGGGATGGACATTGGGAGTAGGAGAAAACAAGAAACAGGACAGGAGCCTACCATAGAGGGCCTCTGAAAGACTCTACCTAGCAGGGTATCAAAGCAGATACTGAGACTCATAACCCAACCTTGGGCAGAGTGCAGGGAATGTTATGAAAGAAGGGAGGGGGGGATAGAAAGACATGGAGGGGACAGGACCTCCACACAGAGAGCAACAGAACCAAAATATCTGGGCACAAGGGTCTTTTCTAAGACTCCACCAAGGACCATGTATGGATATAACCTAGAACCCCTGCTCAGATGTAGCCCATGGCAGCTCAGTATCCAAGTGGGTAAGGGGAACAGTATCCTAGTAAGGGGAACAGGGAGTATTTCTGACATGAACTCAATGGCTGGCTCTTTGACCTCTCCACCCTACTGCCTCCCAAGGGAAGAGCAGCCTTGCTGGGCCACTGAGGAGTACAACGCAACCAGTCCTGAAGATAAATACCTGATAAGCAAGGGTCAGATGGAAGTGGAGGAGGACCTCTCTTATCAGTGGGTTTAGAGGGAGGAGATGAGAGATGGAGGGATGGATTGGGATGGAGTGTGGGAGGGGGCTACAGCTGGGAGACAAAATAAATAAATTGTAATTAATATAAAAAATAAAATTTAATTAAAAAAGAATTCAAAAAGGAAAAAATGATCGTGATATTTTATAGCTCCACTGGGTTTGGCATGTTGGAAACAATAGCTACAATCATGATATGAAAAGCTTTATTCATTGAGTCACATAATACTTACTGAAGAAGCATTGAAAGTTAAAATTTTTCAATTTACTTTGTATTGTGGCCTTAATTTTTATTACATCCTTAAACATAGCAGGCACATTTCATTTTGTTGGTGCAGAATAGTTAATCATGCACCCAAAATGCCAACATTTCTGTTTCTAAAATAATTTCCATAGAAATAATGTGGCAAAAGTTTGTAATTTACTTTATAACACATACTTTCAATTATCAAGGCCAATATTTCCTAAGACGGGTAACTGACATGACAATCACAGGAACTGATCTTAAAATGTGCTTTCTTAAGTCAAATATTCTAAAGTTCACAGTGAAGCTGTGAACTCAAAAGGAATTCACACATTTACATTTTTAGTTTTTTATTATTATCATTTACTATATATAATTCAATTTGTATCCCGGCTGTGACCCCCTCCCTCATCTACTCCCAATCCCACCCTCCCTCCATCTTCTTCCTCTTATGCCTCTCCCCTAGTCCACTGATAGGTGAGGTTTTCCCATTTACATTTCTGATGAGATTTATGCTTCCATCTCTCACTGTGCTACTAATGTTCACTAAAGTTCAGAAGCTATCGATTATGCACAAGTCAGAAGTAGCTTTAATAGCTTTAAGAAAAACAAGCATGCTGGATCAATTTGCATTCCTGCTAGAATGGTAAGGTTTGTAAATGGAGGAGAAGTAGCTTTACGTTTTACTGATGTGTATTTAAAGAATGTACCAACTTTGAGTGAGAGGGTAGAGGGGAAGGGTGGGAGAGCATAATTGTGAATGTCTTGAAAGAGGAAGAGGTGGAAAACTGGTGTAATACTATTTCGATTAAAAACTTTTATATTTTTAAAAAGTGTGTGCTGGAATTATATAGAATAGAGTGCTGTGATCTGAACATGGGTGATTTACCCTTCACACGTTGAGCTTCTTACCCCCAAAGCGATAGCATTCTTGAGGTTATAGGTTTTGGGTAGTGTTAGTGCCCATAAAGAGAAACTCTGGAGAGCATCTCTGTCACTTGTATTATGTGCTAATTTATTATACAGAGCATCGAGAGATAAAATGCCATCATAAATAAGGAAATGCACTCTCACCAGAAACCAATTCTCCTTACACTCTAGAAATGTGAGAGATAAATTTCTGCTCTTCATAGTGCTTTCACTGTTTTTTCCTTTCTTTAATATTATTATTATTACCATTTACTACAATTTATTCAGTTTGTATCCCGGCTGAGTCCATTTCCCTGAACTCCTCCCAATCCCACCCTCCCTCACTCTTCTCCCCCAGGCCAATCTCCTAGTCCACTGTTGTTTGTTTGCTGTTATTCATTTTTTTTATGTGAAGAGTTTGTTACAAGACCTTTCATACTGGTAACATGACAAACTGATTGTCAACAAAATAGGCATGCATCTCTCACAGATTATTTAGGATCTAATTGGCCCACCCCTTACTATCCAGTGTGCTTATTTTTACAATAGTGTAATGTCAACATTAGGCATGCATTCCACTTAGACAAAATATTGGATTAGGTGAGGTCCTCCTCCCTTTCTATCTGACCCTAGCCTATCAGGTTTCATCAGGTTGCATTGTCTTCCTCTGTGGCCTATTAAGGCTGCTCCCTCTCACCCCCAGGGAAGATGATCAAAATTCAGGCCACTGAGTTCATGCCAGAGAAAGCCTCTGCTCCCGTTACTAGAGAACCCACTTGGATACTGAGTCTATGAGTTACATCTGAGCTGGTGTTTTAGGTCCTCTCCATGCATTGTCCTTGGTTGGGGTATCAGTCTCTGTAGGGACCCCAGGGCTCAGGTTTTTTTGTTTTGTTTTGTTTTGCTTTTGTTTGTTTGTTTTTTGCTTGTGGAGCTCCTGTCCCCTCCAGGTCTTTCTAACTTCTCTTCTTTCATATGATTCCTTGTACATAGTATACACTCACTCCTAAGTGGTTATTAGACATATAATATAGGATAAATGTACTCCTAAAGAAGCTAAACAACAAGGAAGACCCTAGGGAATATGCTCAATCCTAATTCAGAGGGACAAACCCTATAGACATTGGAAGCAGGAGAAGACAAGAAACAGGACAGGAGCCTACCACAGAGGGCCTCTGAAAGACTCTACTGATAGAGGTATCAAAGCAGAGGCCGAGACTCAATATATGTGTGTGTGTGTGTGTATGTGTGTGTGTGTGTGTGTACATATATATAGCAGTAGAAATAAATTTTAAAAATGGACCTGATAGGAATCTGAAAAAAGTGTCAGTCAATGGCTGACTAGATTTAAGAAAATACAGTACATAAATATCACAGATATTATTCCGCCCTAGGCGAAAATAAAATCATACCTTTTGTGGCAATGTGGATGAAACTGTAGATTACTGTGTTAACTGAAATAAACCAGACACAGAAAGAAAGATGCACATGATCTCACTCTTATGTGGAATATAAAATATATTGTTCTACAAGGATGGAAAATGAATAAAATGAATTAATTAATTTTAAAAATATTAAAAAATACATTGTTTTTGTAGAACCTGAGTGTAAAGTGGCAGTTATAGGGATGGTACAGTCTAAAGGAGAGAAAGAAATGGAAGAACTTACTATGAATCTCAAAGTAAAATTAATATAGAAAGAAAAGTTCTGATGTGCTATTGTAAAATAGTGACCAATATTAACAACTGATCACTGTGTGTTTAAATAGGTTTAGTAAACATGTTGAATCATATTATCAGAGGCATTGAGGAATGTTTGAGCAGGTCCACAAGCCTAGTGTTATTTCAGTGCCATACAATGTGCACATGCACCAAAACATGAGCTTTAGCACATAAATATTATCATTTCATTTTATGTGTCAATTAATTGTAATTTTAAAATGGTCTTATTTTTCAGACAGTATTTTGCTCTCGAGTTTTAAACTCATCGTCCTTTTGTCTCCACCTTCCAAATGCTAAGACAAAAGGGATGTGCTTACATATAATAAAAAAAATTATAATAAAATTGTTCCCAGGTTTTTTTTATTTCACCCATAAGTCACCAATAAAATTAAAAAGGAATCAATTGCTTTGGTCTTTTCACTGGAGAGACACAACACAGTATATTTGGAATATTGGGAAAAATACATAGTAAAGAAATAAATGTCTGAATATTATAGCATATAATACATGTAACAGAATAAGTATCTAGATATTGGTACCTGATATATATGTATATATGTAATATATAATATTTCTGTATCATTATAGTCATTCGTATTGATACCTTGGATTGAATTCTATAATCCTGTAATTTTCTTGCTCATGATATATTTAAACCTAACCAGTTTTTCTCCAAGGTTGGAATTTTGAAATTTCCTATTTTTGTGTGCTCTCCACATTTGAATGAATGTAACATGTGAACTAAATAGGTTTTCTATGACATTAATGCTTATCTTTTATGCTGACCAAATTCCTAAGCATTATGCTTAAGAGTTTATATAAAGTACTAAATTATTTTTCATGCGAATAGGCACCTCAATTTCATAAGCATAATCTTTAAGATTCAGAGTAGTTAATTAATGTAAAGAAATGACTGGGCAGCTCGAACAAAAGTAGATATTCAGAGAAGTGTTAATCACCTACAACCTGTGAATTTAACGATTATTTAATATTGTTTATTTGGTGTCATAATTTAGCAAGGGAGGGGATTTGCCCCAAACAGGTATCAATTGGTCAGGTATCAATTCCATTTCTTCCTGACCCATTTGGCAATCAATATGGTCTTTCATTAACTCTTCATAATTCATTTGCTTATTCATTTAGGTTATGACCTAATAAGAGGAGATAAAGTAGAACACTCTCCCCCCGACACACACCTGTAATTCTGGAATACACATAATAGCATAAAAGTTGGAGATTAGGAAATTAAGCAATGAACATGTAGATCCATGAGATAAAAATGCTATAAGTGAAGAGAACAGTAAGTTCAACTGCTTCTAGGGCAATTGTGATTCTTTTTAAAAATATTGTTATTAATTATTATTATTTACAGTTTTTCACTTTATATCCCAGTTGTAGCCCCCTCTCTCATATCCTCCTAGACCTACCCTCGTTCCCTCTTTCTCTCCTCTTTCTCTCTCCCCTAGTCCACTGATAAGGCAAGTCCTCCTCCTCTACTGTCTGATCCTAGCCTATCAGGTCCCATAAAGACTGCATAGATCCTCTTCCTCTGGAGGCTGGCTGAGTCACCCCACCAGGGAGAAGTGATCAAGGAGCAGGCAGCCTAGTTCAGAGATTGAAGTAGCAGTCTAGTCAGAGATTGTCTCTTCTCCTTTTAATAGGAAATTAGATGTCTCTCAACCAAAGAATGGATACAGAAATTGTGGTACATTTATACAATGGAATACTACTCAGCAATTAAAAACTAGGAAATCATGAAATTTGCAGATAAATCGATGGAACTAGGAAATATCACCCTGAGTGACATATCCCAGAAGCAGAGAGATACACATGGTATATACTCACTTGTAAGTGGATATTAGCCACATAATATAGGATAAACATACTAAAATCTACAGACCTAAAGAAGCTAAATGACAAGGAGGATCCTAGGGAAGATGCTTACTTCTCATTCAGAAGAGAAAATAGGATAGACAATGTAAGAGGTAGAAGAGAGGGAACAGGATGAGAGCCTACCACAGATGTCCTCTAAAAGACTCCAACCAGCAAGGGACTGAAGCAGATGCAGAGACTCACAGCCTAACTTTTGACAGAGATCAGGGAGTCTTATGGAAGAAGGGGGATATAAAAGGACCCGGAAGGAACAGTAGCCACACAAGGGGACCAACAAAGACAAAAACGCAGGGCCTAGGAAGGACTGCAGAGCCTTATGCATCAACCAAAGACCAAACCGAGAGAGCATAGATTCCCTGCTCAGATACAATTGTGATTCTTATATGTTCCAGAGACAACAGGCATTGCGTTTGCCTTGAGGTGTAGAAAGAGAGGGCAGTGAGCCAGCAGAAGAACAAGTCAAAGACTTCAGATCTCATACATACTTAAGGTTTTTTTTTTTTCCCTTCTGTGTGCAACTTGAAGTCCTTAAACAAATAACCAGAGGACAATCTGATTTCTGCTATGAGAAGACCACTTTACATGTGTGGAAATCTAATAACTTTGGCAAGATTGGAAACAGAGACAGCCAACAGGGGATGGTCACTTGACTGAGATGGAAGGATCCAGATGTTAAAAAATAAAATAAAAAAAAAGAGAAAAGAGAAGATTTCTGAATAAAATTAGATCCAGCTTGAAAGGCTTAGGTTTACAGCATAAAAGCAAAACAAAAAAAAATTTAAGAAAAGTTATAGAAGTTTTTGGTCTGAGCACCACAACAAATAATCTCGTGGAAGAGAGAGTCAAATGATTTTCTTTTTAAATTTTATTTATTACAATTTATTCGCTCTGTATCCCAGCAGTAGCCCCTTCCCTCATCCCCTTCCAGTTTTTTTTTTTTTTTTTTTTTGAAAATGTGGGAGAGTCAATAATTCTGGTTAGGCATGTTGATACATCCATCATCTGTGTCTGTGAGTCACCTCCAGATTACTACTGCTTTATACAGTATGAAGGCTAAGATTTTTTTCATTGTTTAATTGTTGAGAGATAAATATTTTGTGGCATGTGACAATTACATGCTATTAATGCTTCACTTTCAGCAAAATAAGATTTGAACACACTCAGACTTGTTCAAATTTTGTTCATGAAGCTTACTTTTGTGCTGCAAGAGCAGAATTGAAAAGCTGCAACAGTGTTTGTGCAGTTTACCAAACTGAAAGTATTTATTGTCCCTTTTGTGGAAAAATTTGGAAGGTGTGGATATTTATACTGCATGACAAAATACATAGTTTGAATCTCAGGAATGTAATGCCATGTCTGCATCTTCACTGAGTATTTTTTTTAACTTTTAGCTTTATTGATCTAGTTGTTAACTTTACATTCCAATGGTAGCTCCCATCCTCCTCTCTTCCTGGTCCCACCCTCCCTTCCTCTTTCCCCTTCCTCTCCCCTCCCCCTCAGGAAAGGTTGAGTCCCCAGTTAACCCACTCCAAGTTGCCTCAGGACTGGGCATATCCTCTTCCATGGTGGCCTGGCAGGACAGTCCCACCAGGGAGATGTGATTGAAAAGCATGCAACAGAATCCATGTCAGAAACGGCTCCCACTCCCCTCCAATTTACTCATCTGTTATATATGTTGTATGTGTTCTATATATATTATATATGTTATATGTGATCTAGGGGGCCTAGATCCAGTCTACGCATGACTCTTGGTTTGTGCTTCAGTGTCCACAGCATTCCTGAGCCCAGGTTAGTTGGCTTTGTTGGTCTTCTTGTGAAGCTCCTGTCCATTCTGGGTCCTTCTCTTCTTCCCTCAACTCTTCCATGAGGCTCACTGCGCTCCTTCCAATATTTTGCTGTGAGTCTCAGCATCTCTTTTGATTCATTGCAGGGTGGAGCCTCTCAGAAGACAGCTATGTTAGGCTCCTATCTATAAACATAGCAGAGTGTCATTCTTAGTTCTCCCATGGGGGGGGGGTCTGAGGTTGGGCTAGAGACTGGTGGACATTTCCCCCATCTCTGCTCCTTCTGTATCCCTGCACATCTGGTAGGCAAAGTAGATTTGGGGTCTAAGTTTTTGTGGGTGGGTTGGTGTTCCACCCCCCTCCACTAGGAGTCCTGTCTTGTTAAAAGGTGGCTTCTTCAGACTCCCTGACCCTTGCTACTAATGGTCTTAGCTAGAGTCACCCCCATATCCTCCCTGGAGCCTGTCTTGTTGTAGGTCTCCAGCTTGTCTCAGAAATGTCCCCTCCCAAAGTTTCTCTTCTTTCTGCAAGCATTATGCCCTTCTGCCTCTGCTCTCCCCATATCTGCTCACCACCCTTGTTTCCATCCTATCCCTCTCTTGTCCTGTTCTGTCTCTCAAATACTTTCACTATTTTACTTTCCCTTCTGAGTGAATTTCAAGCATTCTTCGTTGAGACCTCCTTGTTATTTAGCTTCTTTGGGTCTGAGAATTGTACTATGTTTATCTTGTACTATATGGTTAATATCCACTTTTAAGTGAGCACATACCATATGTGTTTTTTTGGGTCTGGGTGACCTAGGTGCTCTTTTCCTGTTCCATCAATTTGCCTGCAAATTTCATGATTTCCTTATATTTAATAGTTGAATACTATTCCATTGTAAATGTACCACTGTTTCTTTATCTGTTCTTTGGTTGAGAGACATATATGTTATTTGCAGTTTCTGACTATTGAAAAACTACTGTAAACATAGTTGAGCAAATGTCTTTTTTTTTTTTTTAATTGTGGGGCATCATTTGGACAAGTGCCAAGAGTGGTATAGCTGGGTCTTGAGGTAGAGCTATTCCCAATTTTTAAAGAAATCTCCAGATTGATTATCAAAGTGGTTGTAGAAGTTTACACTCTCACCAGCAATGAAGAAGGGGTCCCCTTTCTCCACACCCTTGCTAGCTTATGCTGTCACTTGAGTTTTTGATCTTCGCCATTCTGAAGGGTATAAGATAGAATCTCAGAGTCATTTTGATTTGCATTTCCCTAATGACTAATGAAATTGAGCATTTCTTAAAGTGCTTCTCAGCCATTTGAGATTCCTTTACTGAGAATTCTCTGTTTAGCTCTATACCCCATTTTTAATTGAATTATTTGGTTTGTTGGTGATTAATTTCTGAAGTTCTTTATATATTTTGGAGATTAGCCTTTAGTCAGATGAAGGGTTGGTGAAGATGTTTTCCCAATCTGTAAACTGCCATTTTATTCTGTGTCTTACAGTGTCAATGTCTTGCAGAAACTTTTCAGTTTCATGAGGTCCAAATAATTATTTAATTAATTGATCTTGGTATTCTGAGCAGGAAATTATCTCCTGTGCCTGCAAGTTCAAGGCTGATTCCCACTTTCTCTCCTAAGCGGTTTAGTGTGTCTGGTTTTATGTTGAGGTCTTTGAACCACATGGACTTTAGTTTTGTGCAGGTTGAGGAGTATAGACCTATTTGCATTTTTCTACATGTAGACATCCAGTTAGACCAGCACCATTTGTTGAAGATGCTGTCTTTTTTCCATTGTATGGTTTTGGCTTCTTTGTCAAAGATCAGGTGTCCATAAGTGTGTAGGTTTATTTCTGGGTCTTTAATTCAATTTCATTGATAGACCAGTCTGTTTCTATGCCAGTACCATGTAGTTTTTAATACTATTACTCTGTGGTATAGCTTGAAGTCAGGAATGAGATACCTCCAGATGTTATTTTATTGTATAAGATTGTTTTAGCTATTTTTCTGTTTTTTATTTTTCCAAATGAAGGTGAGAAGTGGTATTTTGATGAGAACTGCATTGATTCTATCGGCAGATTGCTTTTGATAAGCTGACCATTTTTACTACGTTAATCCTACTGGTCAATGAGAATGGAAGATCTCTCCAGCATCTGATATCTTCTTAAATTTCTTTCTTCAGTTTCCTGAAGTTCTTGCTATACACTTGCTTGGCCAAAGTTACAACAAGATACATCTTCGGTAAGATAATACACAGGCTTTGTTTATTTCTTAGGAGATGTCTTTATTATAGAAATCTATGTATCTAAGTTTTTGTTTGTACATCAGTGCCTCAACCAGAAGTAGAATGATTATAGGAAGGGCAGAGCTGTGTCAAGGAAAGAGATGTGGTTTCATAAAGGGATTTTTGGTATTCCAAATTGCATTGTGTATGATCTGGTTTATTTCCCACAAAGAAGAGCTGACAGCTTGGCATGACTTCTGCTGCACAGACTGCCTGGCATGCCTACATTGCTGTCTGTTCCTGCTATCGCAAGGAATCTTGGGAAGTGGACTAAAGGACGACTTTGCTGCCATCCACATCTGCTTAACACAAAGAAGAAATTCATTATTTTGATTTATAGAGTTTTTATATTATCTACCTGAAGCTCCCAATAAGAGCACAAGAATCATGCTTATTTGATTTTAGACAAGAGTGCAAAAAAGTATTGGTATTGCATATTAAAAATTTGACCTTATGTTGATCCAACCTAAATAAGATTGATTATTTGGAAGATTGAAAAATGATTTTTCTTGTATGAGAGTTAAGTTGTTTTGTGTTCTTATACGAATGTTACTATTCAAGGTCAGACACAAACAGTATTGCTATGTCTGAAACTATTTTAGTATCATTTTAGGTACACACTGGCTGTGTATACACACACACACACACACACACACACACACACACACACACATATATATATATATATATATAAAATTGTGTTCTGGACTCATACATGAAAACCTTTGAAATATGTTGAATATGTGAAGAGATATTTTCTTTAATGGCCTTTGCATCCAGTAAAGATTTTCTCCCCTTTCTATAAAAAAGGTATATATCAGAGGACAAATGATCAAATCCCTAGCAGGAAGTTAATACCTAGTGAGCTCCTCTGACAGCACCAAGACTCCTTTAAAGCTGCAAAAGTGTGTGAGATCCAGTCTTTGTAAAAATGAGTCAGTGCTTGCTCAGTGACAGGTACACTCTTTGATTTCTTAAGTTATTTTTAACTTTAGAACACCATTTTTGTGCATTGAAAAAAATGAACAAAATATTCAATTGAGCCTTCTTACAGCATAATAGTACGAACCGGTTTTGTAGAATTATAATACGCAATTTGCCTTCTGACTATTGGCTGGCATGAAAAAAAAAGGGAAAATATACACTCATGTATCACTGTTATTTATTTAGGTTTGTTTTGTTTTCCTTGGCAGGATTTTATAAGTTTGGGTAATAGTAAATGTGTATATGCATATAATGGTCAAAAGCTGTGAAATACCCTCTAATTCTCCATCAATTAGAATTTAGTCAGAATTCTTTATTTGTTTTTGAAACATTCTATTATAAGTCACTTTTCATTATGATTATGGGCAGGTTTATTACAAGGCTTGTCACTACTATTCATAAACTACCCCTGGACATGATGTTTTCCCAATTACCGTAAAGTAAGTATTTCTGTTTACTTCCTTATTTCAGTTATATATTTAGCTTTTACCTTTAATAGTAGCAAAATTGCATTGATGTTTCACAGCTGAAAATCCCACTAGAAATATTTAGTAATTAGATTTACATGTGTCAAAGAAGTCATGAATTCCACTAACTAGATAAAGTTCCTTGTAAAAGTTTAGTGAATAGTAGGAATTTATCTACACGGGTGTTTGGTTTATTAATTTCATACGTCATTGCTAGAGAAGGCACAACATGTAATTGGTATGTGTCTCAGGGATTTAATAATATGTGAGAGGAAAATATCCATCAGATCATCAGTATCATTTGTTTTGTACCTCTTCATTTTATATATTTTCAAGACATTTCAGAAATATTTGATCAAATATTTATATGACCTAATGATAAAAGTATCAAAATATAGCACGGATCCCAATTTATTACCACCTTTTAAATTTGTGAGATTTGTTTTTTGTTTATTTCCCAACAAAATAATTTTTATACAGCAGGATGGAACACAGTATGAGCTTTAAGATAATGCTGTGCATATGATAGAGATCATTGACGGTTAAGTTCTGAGTTTTCTACTTATCCCGGTTTACTTGGCACGTTTCATCGGTATTGTCTACTTGCCTCTGTTGTTCACCAAGTCATATGACCTGTCCACAATTACAATTTAGACATAACAAATTTTCAGGAGAGAGAGGGGTCCACAGTAGTAGAAAAAAAGCAAGAAAAGTTAATGTTTAAGGACACAGTAGTAAAAAGAAATACCCCAATTCAGTAAACTAATTGATCAGTAACAATCAATTGTAGAGGACAGTGCTACTTCCTTCAGTGCAGTGGATCCAGACCTTTTCAGAAATATGGAGCTGCAAGCGGAAGACCAGTGTGGATGGATGATTGTGCTCATTTGGTGTATGTTTAGGGCACAAACACATGAAACTGTACTGCATCTTAGAGCCCAAGAAATTTAATACATCCTTTCTGCATAATTGTAAACTATGGAGAGAGAATTCTTTTCTTTTTCACTTAGCTATCTTATGACTCTACGTATTGCAAGCATCAGCAGTTGACCAGTGTTCAAAATTGAGTCTCACAGAAGTCAGTAACTTGGATGTAGACTAAAACAATGATGTCAACCATGTAAGATAATGTCTGAGGTACCAGGAATATTGGAGATCAAAAACCTGCAAATAACAAAACACCACCAACCACTACCAACAACAGAACCAGCATCAAGTATTTTGTTTGTTCAAATCTCATTTTATGCCTAAACACTAGAGGAATCGGGTTGTTGGCAGCAGACTCGGACTTCACTAAGTCTTACAAACTTTAGTGTAAGTGCTGTTGTCCAAAAGATAATGTCTTTTCCAGATGGATACAAATATTCATTCTTAAAATTTAGTATAGGATGCAATAGTAATGTGTTTTCTTTTTATTGGTAATTAAGGTCAAAGCAATTTTCTGATGAAAATGTCAAAGGTGTTCCAATACTCTCCTTTTATGCAGTAACAATCATTTATGGTATCTCTGCTTTAGAAAGGTAGAACCTCAATTTAGGACGCCGTGAGATACAAAGTAAAAGGTTTCTATAAATAGGTAAATCAATCGGGTTACTACCTATTTGGAAAAGCAAATGAAACATGTGTCATAGCAAATCACTTAAATAGTTTAAAGGTCTCCGTCTGTCGAGCTGGCTCATTGGGTAAACGCTCTTGTCACACAAGCCTGACAATCTCTGCTAGGAGAAAGCTCAGTGTTGGATGTTGTTCTTTGCCACACACACACACACGAACAATATTAGAGGAATCTGTACATTGTTGACATATAAGACAGGCTTCTAAGATAATTTCATCTCTGAAAATTATTTGTGGACTCAGTTTTGACAGAAAGATGCGATTACAAAGAGGACTTGAAATATGCAAGGGAATACAGGGCAGTTGTGGGGTGGTTGATAATGAAAGATGAATGTGCTCAAATTACAGCTATGGAACAAAAATGAGATCATGAAACCAATAGGTTTCTTCAGCAAATACACACTTACATAAAATTTAAAATGTTTTTCTTGTGCTGATAACACTAGACATTTTCTTTCCTTCATTATTAAAAAAAATTGTTAATTGTTTTAGAATTCTGCTTTAAATGAGCAGCATTAATTCTATGCATTTCTTCTTGGCTGAAATATGAGATCACTGATATAAATTCTGACCTCTGAATTGTATGTTATCGATTTGCTATGATTTGGATATGGAATAACAGCGCTAAGGCCATTGATAAGGTTTGTGTGACAGCCAAGGGCATCACTGGGAGGCAGTGAAACTTTAGGAAGTGGAACCTAATGGAAAGAAGAGGCTCATCATGGGCATTCACTTGGCTATTTATCTCGCCCCACACCCTTCTTCTCCTCAGATACTTTATTCTTTCTCTGTGTGCCCTTTTCTTCTCACAAAGTGAGGCGATGTACTTCATCCCATTTTTCTGCCATTATCTCTTGGTTCACCATGTGCCCAGGAGCCAGAGACACAAGTGTGTACAGCCTGTGAAACCAGAGAACCCATTGTCCTTTACAGTTTTTCAGATGGTATACAGCAAGTAAAAGCTGAATAACACATTTTTATTGTAAGTTATTATTAGTTAATTATTTTTTACTACAGAGAAACATTTGTATTTATATAGACTTATATCGCATTTATCCTTATACACACTTTGACCTTTACTATAGTGTATGTAACTGGCAAAAAAAAATGCCAAAGTTAAAAGATTACATTCTACATAAAAGGAAAACAATGGGAGGGACAGAGTGATGGACCAGAAGTTCAGAGCACTCGTTTCTGCTGCAGAGGACATAGGTTGGATTTCTAGCACTCACATGGTGATTAACAACTATGTGAGACTCCTTTTCTAGACGGTCTAGTGCTCTCTTTCTGGCTTTCACTGGAACTGCATGCCTGTGGTGCACAAACAGGCAACATACACATAAAATAATTGAATAAAAAAAATCAAATCTTAAAAAAATGCAACTTTGCAAAACATGACTTTACTATGTATATGTATATAGTTTTGATAAGAATATGCTATACTTACTAAAAATAATTCAGGTAGCATTTAAGAAAATATGAATTAAGTTGAAAATATAATATTAGAATAAAGTAGGCAAATAACCAATGCTTTGTGAAATGTGAAATGAGCTTTATGTATTAATGAATTATTGAAAAGAAATATAGTAGTGAGCCTTTATTCTTAGGCTGGAGTAGAAAATCATGTAGATGTGATTCAGTATGTTGAAATAGAATCTACCTAGGTAATGTATTTAAGATCAGAGAGGTGAAAGTCATTGCAGAAATGGTATAAAACCTTTCAAGCTGATAAAGCAGGAGAAGATTTGATGTTCTCAGTGAGATTCCATTATAATCAGTCAGCTTTGGCAGTTGAGTCTTAGAAGGGGATCTGGGATCATAGCTACAATCTAGTTAAGCATCTCCCAGTTGTTTATGTGAATTTCAAATTACTCTCACTAAAACCTCTTATGCTTCAGTGTCATTGAAAATTTGATATGTGGCATGCATGTTTAGAGAATCACAAATGTTTGACTTAGTAACCTCAAGAATTTTAAAAATATAAAAAATAAAACTCATTATTGAAATTGATTACCTTTTCTGTCAGGTACCTGTTATATTGTATATGGACATAGCTTTAATTATCCCATGATTTTGTTTATTTGAGGAAAAAATATGATAGTTTCTAAATTTTCTATTACTGTGATACTAGAACACAAATAAATTGTTAGGTTTTAATATACTACAGTGATAACATTTTCTAGGCCCTGGGTAATGCTATGGTGTTAAAAGAAAGAAGTAGAAGCGGGGCAAGATGGCGGCGCTGGGAGGACTCTCATTCTGAACAGCAGCTCAGCGGGATGGGCACAGTGACCAATAAGCAGAACTCTTGGCCATAAAACACAAGTGATTGTGTTTCTCATGTAAGACGATACCCCACGGTGGGGGATTCAATCAGCTTTAACTCACCCGACTAAACCGCAGAAGAGACCCTGGTTCTGCCAGGCGCTTGGTCGCCAGCCTAGAGCTACACACCAGCGTGATCTGGTCACTGTCCCAGACTGAACTGTGGGCCCACAACATCACAGACTGGATTTTCCAGTCGAGAGATAACCTTACAGAGCAGGAAACGATGGGGACCGACCTTAGGTCACCCAGACATCCCCTGGAAAAGACTCGGGTTCCACGGGCGCCCCAGGAGCCAGCCCAGAGCCAGCGCCGGGGACCCAGGCACTTGCGCAGAGCCTGGCCTGCCTGCATGCCTAATTCGCCACCTGAGATAGAACTGTTGGCCCCAGGGCACCAGAGACTCAGTTTCACCGTTGGGTGCACACCCACAGGGTGGGAAATGGCTGGTCTGATCTCAGAGCACTCAGCTGATACCACCACCCTGAAAAGGTCTCAGGAAAATTATCCAGTTTAGGCAGACACCCAGGATCCCAACGGCCAGAAAGGCGGAGTCACAGGCGGGCCTCTGTGCCTGTGGGTTCTACTCGCCGCCACCCCAGACAGAACGGCAGTCCCCAAAGCAAAGACTGTGTGTCCCTGGCAGGAGGAAACCCCCAGCAGGGGGGATCATCAGGTCTAACACTCAGGACACTCAGCACCAAAAGACTTTTTGGATTCACACAGACTCTAGTATCTAGCCTTCCACTGCAGGCAGGAGTGCTGTGCTCATCCACCATTATTCAGTACTGCTAGGGCACTGGGGAACCCAGCTGCATCCTCAGACCTACAAAAGCCAGAGAGCCATTACAGCAGCCCTCAGATAGTGTGCCAAGGATCAACCGGTTACCCCTAGCTAGACTGATAAAACTGTGGGAATCCCTGGTCCTTCAGGAGGGCTGCACCCACAGCATCTGGACCAGAGCAGTGCCTGCAGCCGACATCCCAGACACGGACACACAGCTTCTGGTCCAGACTGAGGCACCCAGCCTTCAGACCAGAGCAGCGCCCCTAGGCACCAACTCAACCTAGGTGCACATTCTCCAGGGCCTGAGCAGAGCACTCAGCCTCTGGCCCTGAGACTTGCTGGGTGCTCCTCTCACTTTCCCAGACAGAACTGTGTGCCCCAGGATAACAGACTGAGTTTCCCTGTTGGGAAAAAAACCCACAGCTAGGGAATCAGCAGGTTCTTCAAGAGGACTGTACCTGGAAAACTGTAACAACAGCAGCAGCTCACTAAATTTATAACAAGAAACCCAGCAGTGGGGCAGCTGTCTTGAGAACTTCTATGGGTAAGAGGAGAGTCCCTTCCCGGCCTAACAAAGACCACAGCTACTACTCAGGGCTATACACCTGAAGTGAGCAGTGGCAATTCCTGAGAAACACTGGCCATACAGTGACCATAACCAAAAAGCAGAGGAGGACTCCTTCAGGAAAAATTATCTTCTGGCCAAGGGGATTCTCCCTACCTCAGGACTGCAGAAAGCACAGAAACTAACAGCCAACACCTAAAACAGTCCAATGGGTAGAGGTCAGTGTAAAAGCTCAACCAACAAAAGACAGAGCAATATGGCATCTCCAGAACACAGCCATCCAGGGGCAAACAGCCCGGTACAACACAGCATAATAGAAAATCAAGAAGATGACCTAACATCTATGCTGATGAAGAGGATAATAGAGGAAAAAAATAAAATACGTAAAGAATTAGAGGAAGATAAAAACAAACAGATCATGGCTATTCGTAAAAAAATGGAGGAAATTAAAGACAAGCAGATTATGGCCATCCTTGAAGAAATACGGGAAGATGCAACCAAACAGTTTGCGGCCTTCAGAGAAGAAATAATTAAATCACTGAAAGAAGTAAAAGAAACAGAGTTGAAGGAACTAAAAGAAAAAGAGGAAAATACAATCAAACAGGTGAAGGAAGTAAACAAAACAAATCAAGACCTGAAGATAGAACTGGAAAAATTAAAGAAAACACAAATGGAGGAAATAATGGAGAGGAAGAATTTAGGGAAGAAAACGGGAACTACAGAGGTATGCATAACCGACTACAAGAGATGGAAGAAAGAATCTCAGGTGTAGAAGATACAATGGAAGAAATCAATGTATCTGTCAAACAAAATGTTAAATCCAAAAAATTCCTGACACAGACCGTCCAAGAAATCCAAGACAGTATGAAAAGACAAAACCTAAGAATAATAGGTATAGAGGAAAAAGAAGACTCCCTTTTTCAAGGCCCAGAAAATATTTTCAACAAAATCATTGAAGAAAATTTCCCCAAGTTAAAGGAGAAGCCAATAAGAATACATGAGGCCTACAGAACACCCAACAAATTGAGCAGAAAAGAAAATCCTTCTGCCACATAATAATCAAAACAGTAAGTATACAGAACAAAGAAAAAATACTAAAAGCTGCAAGGGAAAAAGGCCAAGTAACATATAATGGCAAACCCATTAGAATCACACCTGAATTTTCAACAGAGACAATGAAAGCCAGAAGGGCCTGGACGGATATCATGCAGACCCTAAGAGAACACAGATGTCAGCCCAGGCTACTATACCCTGCAAAACTCTCAGTCCTCATAGATGGAGAAAACAAGATATTCAATGACAAAAACAAATTTCAACAATACATACATACAAATCCAGCATTACAGAAGATACTGGAAGGGAAAATACAACCAAAGAAAATTAGCTTCTGTAAAGAAAACACAGAAAATAATTAACCTTACTACAGTAAAACAAAAAGCAACCAAGCACACAACCTTCTGACCACAGCCAACATCAAAATCAAAGGATCTAACAGCCACTGGTCATTAATCTCTCTCAACATCAATGGACTCAACTCTCCAGTAAAAAAAACACCGATTAACAGAATGATACGTAAACAAAACCCAGCAATCTGTTGCATACAAGAAACACACCTAAGACACAAAGATAGACATTACCTGAGGGTAAAGGGTTGGAAGACGACTTTCCAAGCAAACGGACCCAAGAAGCAAGCAGGAGTAGCCATTCTAATATCTGATAAAATAGACTTTCAACCAAAATTAATCAAAAGAGATGGGGAAGGACACTTCATACTCATCAAGGGAAAATTCCACCATGAAGACATCACAATCCTGAACATCTATGCCCCAAATACAAGAGCACCCATATATGTAAAAGGAACATTGATAAAATTTAAACCACATATGGATCCCCACACATTGATAGTGGGAGACTTCAACATCCCACTCTCAACAAAGGACAGGTCAACAAAACAGAAATTAAAGAAAGAAACAATATCTCTGACAGAGGTCATGAATCAAATGGACCTCACAGACATTTACAGAACCTTACACCCAAACACAAAAGAATTTACCTTCTTCTCAGCACCTCATGGAACCTTCTCCAAAATAGACCATATAGTGGGTCACAAAGCAAGCCTCAACAGATACAAGAAAATTGAAATAATCCCTTGTATCTTGTCTGATCACCATGGAATAAAGTTGGACTTCAACAACAACAGAAATAGCAAAAAATCTACACACACATGGAAACTGAACAACTTGTTACTACATGACAGCTGGGTCAGGGAAAAAATAAAGAAAGAAATTAAAGTCTTCCTAGAACTCAATGAAAATGAAGACACAACATACCCAAACTTGTGGGACACAATGAAAGCGGTGCTAACAGGAAAGTTCATAGCACTAAATGCCTTAAAGAAGAAATTCGAGACAGCTCATTCAAGCAACTTAATGGCCTACTTAAAAACCCTAGGAAAAGAAGAAGCAGACACACCAAAAAGGAGTAGATGGCTGGAAATAATCAAACTCAGGGCTGAAATCAATTAATTAGAAACACATAAAACAATTCAAAGAATCAATGAAACCAAGAGCTGGTTCATTGAGAAAATCAACAAAATTGACAAACCCTTAGCCAAGCTAACTAAAAGGCAGAGAGACACCACCCAAATCAACAAAATCAGAAATGAAAAGGGGGACATAACTACTGACACTGAGGAAATCCAAACAATCATTAGGACAAACTTCAAAAGTCTCTATGCCACAAAATTTGAAAATCTAAATGAAATGGACAATTTTCTTGATCAATTTGACTTACCAAAGCTGAATCAGGACCAGGTAAATCAATTAAATAGTCCTATATCACCCAAAGAAATAGAAATGGTCATCAAATTCTCCCATACAAAAAAAGCCCAGGACCAGATGGCTTCAGCGCAGAATTATACCAGATCTTCAAAGAAGAGCTAACTCAAATCCTTTTCAAACTATTTCACAAAATAGAAACAGAAGGAACATTACCAAACTCATTCTATGAAGCCACAGTCACCTTGGTACCTAAACCTCACAAAGACTCAACAAAGAAAGAGAATTTCAGGCCAATCTCCCTTATGAACATTGATGCAAAAATACTGAACAAAATACTCATAAACCGAATCCAAAAACACATCAAAGATATTATCCACTATGACCAAGTAGGCTTCATCCCAGGTATGCAGGGGTGGTTAAATATACGGAAATCCATCAATGTGATCCACCATATTAACAAACTGAAAGAAAAAAAAAACACATGATAATCTCCCTAGATGCTGAAAAAGCATTTGACAAAGTCCAACATCCATTCATGTTTAAAGTCTTGGAGAGATCAGGGATTCAAAGCACATATCTAAACATAGTAAAGGCTATATACAGCAAGCTTATAGCCAACATCAAACTGAACGGAGAGAAACTTAAAGCAATCCCTCTGAAATCAGAAACAAAGCAAAGCTGCTCACTCTCCCCATATCTCTTCAACATAGTTCTGGAAGTCCTTGATAGAGCAATAAGACAGTTGAAGGAGATCAAGGGGATACAAATTGGAAAGGAAGAGGTCAAATTATCACTATTTGCAGATGATATGATAGTATACATGAATGACCCCCAAAACTCTACCAGGGAGCTCCTACAGCTGATAAACACCTTCAGCAAAGTGGCCAGATACAAAATTAATTCAAAAAAATCAGTGGCACTCCTGTATACAAAAGACAAAAGGGCTGAGAAAGAAATTAGAGAAACAACACCCTTCACAATAGCCACTAATGACATAAAGTACCTTGGTGTAACCCTAACCAAGGAAGTCAAAGACTTGTATGAAAAAAATTTCAAGTCTCTGAAGAAAGAATTAGAAGAAGATATGAGAAGATGGAAAGATCTCCCATGCTCATGGCTTGGCAGGATTAACATAGTAAAAATGGCTATCTTGCCAAAAGCAATCTACAGATTTAATGCAATTCCCGTCAAATTGCCAACACAATTCTTTACAGACCTGGAAAGAAAAATTCTCAACTTTGTATGGAATAACAAGAAACCCAGAATTGCTAAAACAATCCTCCACAATAAAAGATCTTCTGGAGGTATCTCCATCCCTGATCTTAAGTTGTACTATAGAGCAACAGTCTTAAAAACTGCATGGTACTGGCATAGAAGCAGAGTGGCAGATCAATGGAACTGAACAGAAGACCCAGAAATAAACCCATACAGTTATGGACATCTGATTTTTGACAAAGATGCCAAAACCATACAATGGAAAAAAGATAGCATCTTCAACAAATGGTGCTGATCCAACTGGATGTCTACATGTAGAAAAATGAAAATAGATCCATACATATCACCCTGCACAAAACTGAAGTCCAAGTGGATCAAAGACCTCAACATAAAACCAGTCACATTAAATCGGCTAGAAAAAAAAGTGGGGAATACCCTAGAACTCATTGGTACAGGAGAGAACTTCCTGAACAGAACACCAACAGCACAGGCTCTAAGAGCAACAATCAATAAATGGGACCTCATGAAATTGAAAAGCTTCTGTAAAGCAAAGGACACAGTCATCAAAACAAAGTGAATGCCTACAGATTGAGAAAGAATCATCACCAACCCTTTCTCTGACAAAGGACTCATATCCAGTATATATAAAGAATTAAAGAAGCTGAAAAGCAGCAAACCAAGTAATCCACTTAAAAAATGGGGAACAGAGCTAAACAGAGAATTCTCTGTAGAGGAATATCGAATGGCAGGGAAGCACTTAAAGAAATGCTCAACCTCATTGGCCATAAGGGAAATGCAAATCAAAACGACCCTGAGATATCACCTTACACCCATGAGAATGGCCAAGATCAAAAACTCAAGTGACAACACATGCTGGAGAGGTTGTGGAGAAAGGGGAACCCTTCTCCACTGCTGGTGGGAGTGTAAACTTGTACAACCACTCTAGAAATCAATCTGGCACTTTCTCAGTCAACTAGGAATAGTACTTCCTCTAGATCCAGCCATACCACTCCTAGGCATATACCCAAAAGAGGCTCAAGTACACAAAAAGGACATTTGCTCAACTATGTTTGTAGGAGCTTTATTTGTAATAGCCAGAAGGTGGTAACATCCCAGATGCCCCTCAACTGAAGGATGGATGCAGAAAATATGGTACATCTATACAATCGAGTATTACTCAGCAATGAAAAATAAGGAAATCATGAAATTTGCAGGTAAATGGTGGGACCTGGAAAGGATCATCCTGAGTGAGTTGTCCCAGAAGCAAAAAGACACACACAGTATATACTCACTCATATAAACATACAACATAGAGTAAACCCACTAAAATCCGTACATCTAAACATTCTAAGCAAAAGAGAGGACCCTAACTTAAATGTTCAATACCCATCCTGAAAGGCAAAGAAGATGGACATCCAAAGAAGAAGAAAACAGGAAACAACCTAGGAACCTGCTACAGAGGGCCTCTGAAAGCCAGACGAAGAAACAGGAAAAACTTAGGAACCTGCCACAGAGGGCCTCTGAAAGCCTCTGCCATGCAGACTGTGAAAGCAGATACTGAGCCCGATGGCCAACTGACAGGCAGAATGAATGGAATTTTACGTAAGAAGTGGGAAATAGTAAGAGCTGGAGAGGACAAGAACTCCAAAAGGAGTCCAACAGAAAAAGAAAATTTGAACACAGGGAACTTCCCAGAGACTCATACTCCAACCAAGGACTATTCATGGAGATTACCTAGAACCCTGACAATGCAGCCACTTCTGATGAGAACTGATAGACTAAGATCAGAAAGAAGGAGAGGAGAACCTCCCCTATCAGTGGACTTGGGGAGGGGCATGCATGCAGAAAGGGGGGGGGAGTGTGGGACTGGGAGGGGAGGAGGGAGGGGCGTATGGGGGGATACAAAATGAATAAAGTGTAATTAATAAAAGTTAAAAAAAAAGAAAGAAGTGAAGATGATGGAGTACATTCATGCTATTGTAAATCTGAAAACAAAAAACCCTGGAGATTAAAAAAGCATTTTAGTTCTTTGGGAATCAGAGAAGTCACAGAGCATGGCCAGCGTGCCATGGTTACTGAGCCTGGAGTCATTCACTACACAATCTGTGTAACTATACACACAAATCTTTCTTCCTTTATTTTCACCCAGTCAACTCCCCTGCTTACTCCATCCAAGCAATAACATGAAGACCTATGGTTTGAATATGGTTGTTTCCTTAATGTATTTAAACATTATATATATATATATATATATATATATATATATATATATATAGTTGTTCAATCACTTAAAGAGAGCAAAAGTTTTCAATAACAAAAAGTACATCTTTGCATCTACTCTTGCTTTCGCCTAATGTTTAGATATTTCTGCTTTTGGAGACAGATTTAGAGAAATAAAACAACGTGCAGTACTCATTCTATTCTCCATGGCTCTAGTAGAGTTTTATGGACAGCTTGCAGCTCAATAAATACTGTCTTGTTGAGGCCTTATTGTCTGGCTCCTAAATCTTAGGAGAGTCTTCCTGCCTATATGACTTCAGGTATCCAACAGCTAATAAATATAATTTCCTGACATGTGCCCTTGCTTATCATGTGCCCTAGGTCTTAGAGATATTTTTTTGCTGATCAAGCCTTAAACTGCTTTTCCACTTTCTAGCACTAAGCCATTTCTTTTGTTTCTCATTGATGATTCTCCTGTTTACTGTCAGAGCTGTTGTTATCAAGCTACTGTTTCTTGGTAGTTATAGTAACAGTTACAAAAAAATGAAGGAATCTTTAAATGAACAAACTAGGTGATGATCTACAACTTCTAATGAGACTTCA
Source organism: Meriones unguiculatus (assembly GCF_030254825.1). NCBI lineage: Eukaryota > Metazoa > Chordata > Mammalia > Rodentia > Muridae > Meriones > Meriones unguiculatus. The sequence goes on along the minus strand of NC_083352.1, from coordinate 52,854,658 downwards.
TCATCTTCAGCTATCAAAACTGGAGTCTTGGGAGGACACCAAACACAGGGCACAGGAAAACATTCCAGAAAGTGATGCTTTGTTCATTTTCCCTTAAATTATCTGTGTGTGCGCACGTGTGTGTGTGTGTGTTCTGACTATCTGTGGAAAAAGTCCATTCTCATTTGCTATCACTGTTTTACCTTCCTGTGTGGCTATATCCTATATCACTTGAGAATTTAACACCACCATTTTTCAGTGATCGTTCCCTGGGTTCTGATTATTTCTGTTCTATGTAACTCTTTTTATTTTATGACTCCTCATGAAAGTAGCTGTCATACACATATCCCTCAGGCTGCTGGTTCTCAAACCCACTTTTATGATTTCTAAATTCAAGATATTTCTTTTTAAGTTCTTTGTTTTCCTGTGTGTGTGTGAGAGAGAGAGAGGGAAATTTATTTATTTTGATCCAATTTAACTGCATTTGTTACCTTTATCTATTTACCTGCTATTGTTCCTATTTTGTATATCATCAACACTCCTCTGTCTTATTGATACCTGGTGGTTTGGGCTTCAATTCATCAAATCATTATTGAATAACTGCTTAGGGGTCATCCATATTGCCTTGCTTGTGTACAATCTGGATACACAATAAAAATATAACAAAAGATAATTGACTCTAGTTTCATTTAAAGGAAAAATACAACAGAATACTTTCAGAGACCTGAATTCTAAGATATTCAGAAGCAGAACATATCAGTCAAGCAAAGCAGCAATAAACAGATGTATCCCAGCTTCTGTAGCCTAGAAAATTTGCATGGCTTCACAGTCTTCTCTTGATGTCTAATAAAGGTGTAACTCAGACTTTCTATAAAGAACTTTATAGTTTTATATGAGTTTTATATGAGTAACTGTGATCTAATATCATGTTTATAACTCTGTGAAAGTTTAAGGTTAAAATGTGAGTTATAAAATGAGCAGAATTTATTGTTTGTGTTTTAGTATCTGAAAAAATAAACAACAAGGCTCCAGAGAAGCTAAAGTTATGATGGTGTGAGTGGGATTTCAATGCCATTTCACCTACAATGATAAGGTACGCTTTCCTCTGATTTCCGTGATAAAGTACTAGAGTTTCCTTCCTGCATTTTCTCTCTAGTTTTCCTTACCTTCAGTCAGTTAGCAGATAGGTCCACTGAACAGTATATCCTTTTAGCTAAGTGAACACATACTCAGATTATCAAGTTTGGGAATCACTTGACTATATGTGTGCATGTGAGCAGAAGTCTGTACCATGCACATTTCAATTGACTATACAGTTACATGAAGAAGGCTTCCATTTAAACACCGAGTAACTATGTAGATTTTAAACAAAAATCCAAAGGTTGTTTTCCTACTGGATTCTAGAGAGAAACTTATGGGTCTAACTTAGTTTTCTTTTAAGCAAAGTAACACAGAGACAATGTCTGGTCATTGGCTCAGCAAAAGTTTCAGCTGGACATGACAGAATGGAAGATTTCATAAATGTGGGCATTTTTAAGTGCAGTCAAAATTTTGGAACTTCTTATATCTTTCATTGTGGAAGAATATTGATCATTTGGGAGAGGTATTAAATGAAATAAAATCCTCTCTTTTATTGCTGGGGGAGATCCACTGCTTTAATTTCCTCAGATGTTAGACTTCTCTGAGGTCTTGTGGGCCGAAACATATTTTTTGAATTATCCAAAAGGGTCCTGTTATTCTCCTCATTTTAGTTATTAGTCTGAAAATTGCCACCATTCTGGGATCTCTATGACATTTCTGTATTATAGCCAAACCCAGAAGCCATTTTACTTATTAGTGGTGAGTGAAGAACAAAGACGCCGTAAAGTTGGATGATTTTACTTTAGGGTTGGGCTTAGTGCCCAGAATTATCAGTTATACACAAGACCTGCTCTCTCTTTCCTGAAGCTACTGTTACCTCCAAAAATTCAATGAACCCCCAGTTTTACTTGAATTATTGCAGTAAAATGTTCTTTAATGTAAAAAGTTTTAAACATGTCTGTTAACTTGAAAATGTTTAGTATTCTTCACTCTGTGGGATGAACTAAGAACCTTTTCTTAGTTTTGCCCTGTATAGTTCATGTACTTATAAAACTATGTCAGATCTTAAAAATAAATCACTGGGCTATTTTCTCTTCTTCTGATACTATAGATTAACACCAGCAAGTGTATGCACGCACATTTGTACAGTATGCTTTATTATGCTGTTATCTGTACACGTACATACACACCAATGACATCTCTGTAATCTAAAAAGGTGAGCTAACTAAATAAAGATCAATCTCATGATACCTGAATATAAGTAAATTGAGACATATTAGGACAAAGGGTCTCCTAGTGACGATAGGTCTCCTAGTAGACTTCATAGTCAGAATGTTACACTGACAGCTAATCATGTTCCTAACATCCACTCTCTGTTTCTTAGTAAAAGAATCCAGTTTTTAGTCATGCTTTAAATGTTTTCATCCAGGTGGTTTGTGGTATTTAGCTGTAAGTCTATGACTTTCAATCAAGAAGGAGGTAACTGTACCCCTGTTAAAAACTACTGTAGACTCGTAGCTTATAAACAGATTTTTTTTTTCTTGTGTTTCACAAGGCTAAGTATTTTGAAATCAAGGCAACCACAAAACTGAACTTTGTTGGACACCATCTTCCTTTATAGCCATCGTTTTGCTGGTATTTCATATACAGGAAATATTAAGAACACTCTGTGGAGTTTTTTTTATTAGGTCGCTATTCCCTCTCTGAACTGTCACCTCCATAACTTGGTCATGTCTTTAAGGTTCCATACTCTAACACTGTCTTCTTGCAGGTCAGGATATCGACAAGTGAATTTGAGGAGGACACATTTAACCAATACAAAATTCTGTTTTAGAATTCTGGGTAGATAATTTCAAGGAAATTATTCAGGAAAATAATCCCTCAAAACATTTTCTTTTCCCTAACCTTTTAGCTAGCAGTGAGATCATGGCGCCTGGAACTCCAGCAGGATTAGTGACAATGTTTCTCAGCAAACAACTGGAAGTTACAGGGCTTGGGAGACGGCTCCATTGGTAGAGAGGAAGAACTGAGTCTGAGTTCCAGTGCCCATGTGCAAACATCACACATACAGCACATATACTCCCTGTGCTGGGGTGGGGGACAGAGAGGTAGATCCTACTTACTATTTTGGCCATGCATTTAGAAACATTGCCTAGATTTGAACTTAAATTATGATACAAGGTAAGTGATTTGGTGTTCTTTATTTTTCAATCAGCTACTCAAGGATAGATAGGAGATCTGGAATATTCTTCTTTCGTATTCTAAGATTGCTGTTTCTAATACAGATTCCTATATTTCAGCACTTTTTAAGAACAAGTTTCTTTATTTTTATATTTTACATATACATGGTGTTTTGCTGTATGTATATCTGTATACCATGTGCATTGTGAGGCCAGAAAATGTCAGGTCTCTGAGACTGGAGTTAGAGATGGTTGTGAGCTGCCATGTGGATGCTTGTCATCCTGGATCCTTTGGAAAACAGACAGGGCTCTTAACTACCAAGCCATATCCCTAGCAGTCAAGTGCTTTTTAAAATAAACTGTATTAAATTTTAAGGCAGCTTAGAGAGGTGTATAATTTTTTTTTTTTGAGATAAGGTTCCTCTATATATCCTTGGCTGTCCTGTAATTCACTCTGTAGACCAGGCTGTAGATCAGACTCACAGAGATCCACTTGCCTCTGCCTCCTGAGTGCTGGGATTAAAGGCATGTGCCAGCACAGCTAGTCAAGATGTGTAATATTCAATGTCAACTTTAACTCATGACAGAGTAGCTCCAAATTTCTGCTAATTTTTTCCCACTATGATTATCCTAGACACAACCCCTTCAAAGTCAGGCAAAATGTTGTCTGCCCATCATTCATACCTTTTTGTACAGTAAAAGAAATTTATGGTTGACTTTGAGGTCATGGCAGAGAGTATGGAAGGATTTATTATCAACATATTGAAGATTGGAATTTTTCTTGTCCCAGACATCAGTGTTTTTTGTAGCTAAGGCATTTGTATCTTAGGCCTCTCACTTTCTAGGAAAATCGACTTTGATAAACTCAATTGAGAACAACAATTAACTATAAAATAAGAGTCTACAAATTAGAGTTAACTGTTTTAAAGCATCTATCTGTACATATATTATAAATTTTGAAAACTTACTATTTCAAATGTATTTGGACCCAATACTCTGGGCATGTAGTATTCTGGGCTTATGTTACTGCATATCACTTGTTAATTCAGATGACTCCTAAAAATTCATGTGAAGTATCTATAATGTCTGTGGTTTAGGTCATTTCCTGGGTATTAATAAAAGAATGGGCTTAATGGCCCTCACATTTCACTCTTTAAGGTTATTTATTCCAGATAAGTGGTCTGAGGGGAAGTCATTATTGCTTAATTAGCTACCCTTACCCCCTTTTTTTCAATTCTGCTGATGATTTGGGAATAGAATGGAGTGATTTAGAATCATGGGGCTCTTATTATTTTAGTTCAACATTATCTTCTTGTAGGAGTCTAAGTTTTGTTCTGTCTTCTATTTGCTACTCATGAAGAAGTGGCAGCTTCTGTGACTGGGACCATTTAAACATTTTCTCCTGCACAGATCTATGAATGTCACTGTATTTTTAAGTGTTTAATTTGATTGATCATATATTTCAAACTAGATTATAACATTTATTTAGTATGGAACTTTAAAAAGTACTCATAAAATTCTTATTTAAATTCTTGGAAAAATATGAGTAACTGTTGATTTTGAAATGTGAAGCAGGTTTTAAAAATCTTCCCATACTGTACATATAAATATACATTTAATTTTAATTATTAAGATTATGATTTAATATGTGAACTACCTATAATCTTATTAGGTTTTTTTTGCTAATCATACCTAAATCTTATTACTTAATTTATAAAACAAACATTGAAAATGTTAGTCACAATTAGAAACTCTGCTAGAAATCTGCCTGCTCACCTATTTGCTGTTTAAGAAAACTGTAAGCATCACTCAGTAGTAAATAACATCCTACTTTATAACTGTCATAAAACACTTCATTGTAAATTCCAACACCAGTCACCATAGTCAACACAGGTGTTCCAATAGCTCAAAGTCCGAAACAAGACTACCGTTACTTTAGATGTGATCCATAAACTTATAAGTCCTTAGATCCCTAGTACTTCTAACTTCAAAACAGGGAGTTTCCATACTTTCCTCACGTTTGACCCATAGATTTTAGGTGAACACTATGCTTATAAAGATAGTTTTACTTTGAAGGATACAGGGAAATCAGAGTAAGTTCGGGGAAGATACCAACATGGAAAGTTAAGAGGGTCCTAATGTACGTCTCTATTTCTGTCTGTGAATCTGTGTGAATCATATTCCCATTCCCTCTGACACATTGAGGACCCCACTAACCCAAAAGCTCCAGTACATAGGATGGTTACTGATACTTCATTATATGAGCACTATTGAGTGTGATATTGGTTATACCACTAGGCTCATTCTCCATCTTCTTCCTCTGTTTTCAAGAACTCACTTGGCTGAGGCCACGTAGGTCTAATGTTCAAATTTCTACTCTCCTTGAGGGTGTTTTAAGGTTATCTGCTTTCAGCTTCACTCATATCATTAATATAGATCAGTGGTTCTCAACCTTCCTAATTCTTCAAGTCTTTAGTATAGTTCCTTATCTTGTGGTGGTGACCCTCAACCATAAAATCATTTCATTGCTACCTCATAATTGTACTTCAGTTACTGTTAAGAGTTGTAATGTAACTATCTGATATGCAAGATTTCTAATATGCAACTCCTGTGAAAGTATCTTTCAACCTTGAACAAGGTCGGGACCCACAAGTTGAGAACTGCTGGCATAGACTCAGTTATGGTTGAAAGGCCCACTATGAATAAAAGAAGACATTGCCACCGCAGGCTTGGAATTATTCTAATAATAGTCAGACAAAGACTAGAAAAGTCCTTACTGTACAGCGTATACTTCAGAAATATTATTCAGTTATTACATTAAAACAACTCTATGGATAGGCATTTGATTGGAAAGTGAATAGTTTTGAAATGGAGGCCATAATGATGTGCATAGAATATGATCACATCACTTCTACTCAAGAATTTGTTCTGCTTATTTGTGCATCTATGCAGAACTTCATATCTGTTCTGCCATAATTTATTATGCGTTTCACCAGCTTAGCTAAGTTCACCAATTATGTAGGCATAAATATTTTTAATAACTTGATTGATTTTCTCTAGCTAAGGAGTGATATGTTCAAAGCTGTTCTATTATATCTTATATAATGACTACACATTAACTCACTTTTTAAGAAAAATAACAACAGTAAAAAACAGACCAAACAAGATGAAAATCTTATGTGCCAGAGGAAATTTTTCAGTAATAAAATCAGTTTTGTTTTGTTTTTGAGACAGAGGTTTTCTTTGATTCCCTAGCTGTCCTGGACTTGGTTTGTAGACCAGATTGGCTTCAAAGTCACAAAGATTCACCTGCCTCTGCCTCCCAGAGTGCTGGGATTACATGAGTGTGCACCATGCCCTGCCAAAATCAGTATCTTTCTATTTTTTAAATTTTATACTCATGGATCCATCCACAATAAATAAATAAATAAATAAATAAATAAATAAGTTTTAAAATGAATATTAGAACAAATGCTAGCTAGGATGTGGGAACAAATACTCATCTCCTAGGAGGTAGGAGGGTAAGCTCCTGCAGCCACTATGCAAATCAGTACACAGGCTTGGAACTAAAAGTAACAACTACCAATGACCTAGTTCATGGAGCATACCAAAGGTCTGTGAAGATGAAGTGGAATTTTCTGGTTTCTTTGGAAATTCAGTTGTACCATGTGAATGTGTTTTTGGTTTTGGTCCCAAGTGTGGGATATGGGAATGTTCTTCCTCTGCAGAACAGTCCTTGAAAACAGCCACTGTGAAAACGTACATGCTGTTTGTCAGCTAGGAACTTCCTTCTGCAGGGGTGTGGTTTTGCCAGTTGGAATACATCCTAGTGTGGACCCTGAGAAGGGATGAATAGAAGCCCACAGACAGTGACATGACACTTTTTGCTTCTCTATACTTGGCCATGGTTTAGATCTATTTTCTTGTTTTCACAGACAGAAATGCTCCAGAGACCTCTTTGTGCTGGTTTGTTGCTTTGGGCATACTCCTGCCATTCTGGCAGTCTTGCTGCTTTTGCTGAGTGGAACCAACACTTTTGTTGTTGTTTGTTGCTGCTGCTGCTGCTGTGGTTTGCTGTTTTGCTGTTTGATTCGGCCGCTGGTATACTGAAGACCGAGATTGTTATATCCCCAAGAGACCCAAGGACCCTGATCAGTGGGAAGTAGCTATAAGACATCTATAGCCCCTTTCCCCACTAAACTCCTACCTAAGGTGCCTGTGTGGGACAGGAGGTCGAGGCATTTAAGAACAATAAATAAAGTAGGTGTTTGAGAAACCCAAGTCCACATGGAGATACCTGCTCACCTGCTCATCCACGTTCATTGCCACTCTAGTGACAAAAGCCACGAAATGGAGTCAACCTAGAATACACAAAATGGGTAGTGACAATGTGGAACATATACACATACAGAATTTTGCTCAGCCATAAAGAATGAAATTATGAACATTTTAGGAAAATGGACCCGAAAGGCAAGTATTTGACATTATCTCTCATATATTCTAATTATTAAACATGAATGTTTATGTGGAAATCAATGTGGGTAAAGAAACTAGAAAAAGAACTACTGAACTAGAAAAATATATTGTGAGGGAATGTGATAAGAAACACAAGAATAGAGCAAATGGGAGAAAGCAAGTTGAATAATGCTACAATAGGGAAATTGATTGTAACAGGAGGCAGAAGAATTCTCGTTGAGTGATTTTCACTAAATTAGGAAAAAAATCTCTCATATAAAAATAAGTAACATCATCAACCGTTTGCAACTATTCACTTAGAAAATACAGCATGGAATTTACCACCAATGTACTGGTCTCATGTAATTGGGGTTAATTGATATAGAATTGCTGTGATGACAGCAAGGAAAACAGTGCCTGCCAGGTTCTCCCCCGCAAAAATAATAAAATCCCACTGAGAAATGTATAAAAGAAAGAGAGGAATGAATTAAAGAACATTCTTTAGAAAGCAATGTAAGAAATAAGGCTATGTTTAGTTACCTTTTTTCCCAACATTCTTTTCACCTTCAAAATCAGATTGTGAAGCTACCTTCTACTCACAAGAGATGAAAGGACTCTTTCCTGTGCTGTTCTTGTTAGGAAAAAACAACAGCCATCATTTTCTGTCATCTCTCACAAAAAATGATCTCAGTTCGCTTTACTGTATGAAATATTTGCAACACAATAAATACTTCCTAGAATAGCAAATGAATACAAATTGCAGAATACTTTATATTCTCTTGTTTGCTATTCCATGTGTTTAATAAATGTTTTTAGTTGTTTGGAGAAAGTAAAATAAAGCAAAACAGAACGTGGGAATATTTGTGATGTTATCCCACTGATGAGAATTAGGAAAATAGCATGCTGGTTTTCACCCCTGATTTACCCTAAGAAAGAGAACAGTCTAAAGTAAGTTAATAGAAAAATGATGCAAGGTATTTGGGGACATGCATAAGTGTGTCCACTTTCACCTGACACACAATCTACGCAGGTTACTTAAAGTATATCACCCTCACAATTTTGCTTGTCTGTTATTTGTTCCTTAAATGCCACCCCTATCTCCACCAACAAAAATGTAGACACCATGAACCACTGTGACCTACTGGTTAGGAATATTTTTCTCATAAAACATTCTTTTAGATTTTGTCATCCTGAAAGAAGTCATTTGTGCTCATGTGCTGGTTATGCACTGCTAGCACAAATAAATGGAAAGTAAAATTGAAAAGTAATAGCTTAGAAGAAAGGTAATACTGTTAGGAAGGTTTTTCTTGTTTGTGTTTTAAGAATGGAGATATAACAGGATCAATGTGCACTTATCTCAGGAACTGACTCTTAAGTGTGTGTGTGTGTGTGTGTGTGTATGTGTGCACATGTTTATACATGTGACTGTGTGTGTTAGTGTGAGTATGTATGTGAGTGTGTTAGGTGTGTGTGAGGAGATCAAACTTAAGAATAATAGGAATGGAAGAAGAAGAAGAAGAAGAAGAAGAAGAAGAAGAAGAAGAAGAAGAAGAAGAAGAGTGCTAGCTCCAAAGCCCAGAAAATATTTTCAACAAAATCATAGAAGAAAACTTCCCCAACCTAAAGAAAGTGATACCTATATACATATAAGAAGCTTACAGAACAACAAATAGATCAGACTAGAAAATAAATTCCTTTCAGTACATAATAATCAAAACACTAAATGTACAGAAGAACAACAAAGAAAAAAGTAATAAAAGCTGCAAAGGAAAATGGCCAAGTCACATATAAAGGTAGACCTATCAGAATTCACCTGGTTGCTTACCAGAAACTCTAAAAGCAAGAGGGGCCTGAGCACATATTTTGAAGACATTAAGAGATTACAGATGTCAGCCCCTATTACTATCCCCAACAAAACTTTTAATCACCATAAAGGAAGAAAACAAGATATTCCATGACAAAACAAATTTAAACAGTACATATCCACAAACTCAGTCCTACAGAATATACTAGAAGGAAACCTCCAACCCAAGGAGACCATCTACACCAAGGAAAACACAGAAAATAAATAACCCAACATCAGTAAAATAGAAAGAAGGGAACCACACACACACACACACACACACTATCATCAACAATGTCAAAATAGTAGGAAGTAACAACCAGTGGTCCTTAATATCTCTTAACATCCATGGCCTCAACTCTCCAATAAAAAGACAATTTAACAGAATGGATGCAAAAACAGGGCCCATCATTCTGCTGCATACAAGAAACAAAACTCAGAAATAATGATAGACATTACCTCAGAGTAACAGGCTGGAAAAAGTTTTTTTTTATAAGCAAATGGACCCAAGAAGCAAGCTAGAGTAGCCATTAACGTATTTAATGAAATAGACTTTCAACCAAAATTAATCAAAAGAGATGGGGAAGGACACTTCATACTCATAAAAAAAAATCTACCAAGTCTCATTTCTGAAAATCTATGCCCCAAATGCAAGGGCACCCACATTCATAAAAGAAACATTACTAAAACATAAATCACACATAAAACCTCACACATTAATAGTGGGAGATTTCAACTCTCCACTCTCTCTAATGAATAGATCATCAAGACAGAAACAAAATTAGGAAATAAACCTAACATATGTACAGAACATTTGACCCTAAAACAAGAGAATATAACTTCTCCTTAGCACCTCACAGAACCTTCTCTAAAATTGATCATATACTCTGTTACAAAGCAAGCCTCAACAGATGTAAGAAGATTGAAATAACCTTCTGCATCTTATTAAACAAGTATGGACTAAAGCTGGAATTCAACATCAACATAAACAACAGAAAGCCTACAAACACGGGAAACTGAAGAACTGTCTACTCAAAATCTACTAGGTCAGGGGAGAAATGAGGAAATAAAGACTTTCTCGTATTAAATGAACAGGAAGGCACAACACACCCAAACTTATGGGACACAATGAAAGTGTTGCTAAGAAGAAAGCTCATTGCACCAAGTGCCTTCATAAGAAGTTGGAGAGATCCAATACCTGAAAGCTCTAGAAAAGGAGGAAGCAAACAAAGCAAAGAGGAGTAGACAACAGGAAATAATCAAACTGGGGACTGAAATCAATGAATTGGAAACAAAGAGAACAATACAAAGAATTAAGGAAACCAAGAGGTGCTGGTTCTTTGAGAAAATCAACACTATAGACAAGTCCTTAGCCAAGGTAACTAAAAGGCAAAGAGAGATAGAGAGAGAGACAGAAAGACAGACAGAGAGAGAGAGAGAGAGAGAGAGAGAGAGAGAGAGAGAGAGAGAATCCAAGACCAGAAACAAAAAGGGAGACATAACAGCAGGCTTCAAGGAAATCCAAAGAATCATTAGGCCTTCCATCAAAAGTCTGTATTTGACAAAATTGGAAAATGTACAGAAAATGGACAATTTTCTTGATAGATTTCAGCTAGCAAATTTAAATGAAGATCAGGAAAACTGTTTTGTTTAATTTCAAATTTTATTAATTATAATTTGTTCACTTTCTATCCCCCCTGTAGCTCCCTCTTTCTTCCCCTCCTAATCCTACCCTCCTTCCCCCTCTCCACCCATCTCCCTCCCTGAAAGTCCTCCAATAGGGGAGGTCTTCCTCCCCTTCCTTCTGATCCTAGTCTATCATGTCTCATCAGGACTGGCTGCATTATCTTCCTCTTTGGCCTGGTAAGGCTGCTCCCCCTACAGGGGGAGGTGATCAAAGAGCAGGCCAATCAGTTCATGTCAGAGACAGTCCTTGTTCCCTTAACTAGGATTTCCTTGTTTTTAATTGCTGAGTAGTATTCCATGTGTAAAAGTACCACAATTTCTGTATCCATTCCTCTGGTGATTGACATCTGGGTTGTTCTCAGGTTCTGCTACAAACATGGTTGAGCAAATGTCCTTGTTAGGTACTTGAGCATCTTTGGATACTACTCAGCAATTAAAAACAAGGAAATCATGAAATACCTGGGGTAATATGATCAATCCTCGCTTAGATAGACAAATGGGATTGACATTGGAAGTAGGAGAAAACAAGTAACAGGGCAGGATCCTACCATGGAGGGAATCTGAAAGACTCTACCTAGGAGTGTATCAAAGCAGATACTAAGACTCATAACCAAACCTTGGGCAGAATGCAGGGAATCATATGAAAGAAGGGGAAGTTAGTATGACCTGGAGAGGAAAGGTGCTCCACAAGGACCAAATATATCTGGGCACAGGGGTCTTCTATGAGGCTGTTTCTCCAACCAAGGACCATGTATGGATATAACCTAGAACCTCTGCACAGATGTAGCCCTTGGCAGCTCAGTATCCAAGTGGGTACCCTGATAAGGAGAACAGGGACTGTTTCTGACATGAACTCAATGGCGGGCTCTTTGACCTCCCCCCACCCCAAGGGAGGAGCAGCCCTGCTAGGCCACATAGGAGGACTTAGTAGCCAGTCCTGAAGATAGCTGATAAACCAGTATTGGGTAAAAGAGGAGGAGGTCCTTCCCTATCAGTGGACTTGGAAAGGGGCAGGGAGGAGATAAGGGAGGGAGGGTGGGATTGGGAGGGAAAGTTGGAGTGGGATACAGCAGGGATACAAAGTTAACAAACTGTAACTAATATTTAAAAAAAATGGAAAAAAGAAGTCCTGTAGAGAAAAAAGAAATTGAGGGTGAGGCTGTCTCTGTGCCAATCTGGAGTCTATCAGAGTAGCCTCCTGGAAGGATATGAAGGTGACTCAAGCAGAGACTCCTAGTAGCAGCGGCCAGAGAGATTGAAGAGAATTCCCTCTAATTCTACACTATTCACCTAGTTTGTGGGGAGGAACACCAACCCACCCGCAAAAACTAGACCCTAAATTTACCCAGCCAACAAGATTTGTAAGGATAAAGGTAGAGCAGATGGAGCAGAGATTGAGGAAATGCCCAACCAATTCCTGGTCCCCCAAAATATCTACCCTATGAGAGAGTGCCAACTCCCAACACTATGAACCATACTCTGCTAAGCCTACCAGAGTTGTCCCCTGAATGACTCTGCTCAGTAGTGTCTTGAAATAGATGTTAATATCCAAATTAAATATGCAAAATACCAAAGATAAATGACTGAAAAGAACCAATATGACATTGTTTCTAATTATGCCTCTTTTAACATTTTTCTAATAAGTAAAGCTATAAACTTTTCATCTACATATATAATTTAATAACCTCTAATAACATATGGTATATTTTCATTTATTAACAAAAAGTAGGTAAACAATAAAAACCATAATGCAATTATTTTATAATAACAGCAAATGAAACTTTTCTTAAAAGAGTGTTAATCTATGCCTGAAATAAAAATAAATTGTTCAGGAACATTTGTTGGTTTATATTTTAATAACTTGTCAATTTTACTTTTATTATTGAGCGAATACTGAAACTTTTAATACATGAATAGCAAAAATATTCTAAATATTATACCGATGATTATATTCTGGCCCCTAACTCCAGCAGGCATTCGCTGGAAATCCTCCAGCCAAGACTGCCAGAGAATTAACTAGGGCAGGGAACAGTCAGGTGAGCTTAAGACCTTCACTCTCCATCTTCTTCTTTATATTCACTCTCTTGTCTCATCCCCATCTCTGTGGCAGACTACCTGATATGGCCTCTCCTCACTATCTGTCCCCATTCCCAGGGAACAAAGCAAATCCTGGTGGAACACTCTGCTTTTCTCCTTCCTGTAGACCCCTTTAGCACCTCTTTTTTTCAATCTCCATTTCCTAAGTGTCAGTTTGCAATACCTAGAAACTCATTTTATTTCCTAGAAACTCAGGAACCTCCAGTGACCAAACATTTTTGGATCCCATGAAATTTTTCTATCAAGCAAATAGACCTACCATACTCTCCTAGGAATGAACAAAAATAGAAATGAAAAGTAGGACAAAACAGCAGACACGGAGGAAATGCAGAGCCTTTAAAAATGAATAACTGACAAAAACGGAAAATCTAAAACAAGTAGATACTTTTCTTTTTACATGTATGTATTGAAGTTAAATCAAGATCATATAAGCAATTTAAATAGACCAATAATCTTAAATGAAATGGAAACAGCCGTTAAAATTCTTTCAACTAAAAAACAAAAACCAAAACCAAAACAACAACAACAACAACAAAAAAGGCTGGGCCAGATGGTTTTAGCACGAAAGCATACAGTTAATGTCTATATTCCTCAAATTATTTCACGAAAAAGAAACAGAAGAAACATTACCCAGTTTGTTTTACAAGGCAATAGTTAACCTGATAACAAAACCACATAAAAACAACAAAGAAAGAGAACTAGAGACCAATTTTCTTCTGAAAATAGACTCAAAATTCTTCAGTAAAATACTTGCAAACCAAATTCAAGAACATAACAAAAAGATCATCCATCATGTTGAAGTAGGTACCATCCTCGAGATGCAGAGATGTTTCAATACAGGTAAATCGATATATGCAATTCACCAAATGAAAAGACTGAAAGACAAAATATCATGATTACCTCATTAGATGCAAAAACGGTCTTTTACAAAATCCAATTCCCCTTCATGATAAAAGTCCCAGAGAGATTAGGCATAAAAGAAACACAATTCAACATAATAAAGACAGTTTCCTTTTTTAATATAATTTTTATTTTTTATATTAATCACAGGTTATTTACTTTGTATCCCAGCTGTAGCCCCCTTACTCATTCGCTCCCAATCCCACCCTCCCTCTCTCTTCTCCTCCCATGTCCCTTTACAAGTCCACTGATATGGGAGGTCTCCTCCCTTTCCATCTGATACCTAGCTTATCAGGTATCTTCAGGACTGGCTGCAATGTCCTTCTCTGTGGCCTAGCAAGGCTACTCATCCCTCAAGGAGGTGGGAGGAGGTAAAAAAGCCAGCCATTGAGTTCATGTCAGAAATACTATTCCCCTTAGTAGGGCACATACTTGGATACTGAACTATCACGGACTATATCCTAGCAGGGGTTCTAGGTTATATCCATACATGGTTCTTGGTTGTTTCCAGCAAGCTTATAACCAACGTCAATTTAAATGAAAAGGCAAAGCAATTTCACTAAAATCAGGAAAAAAGAAAAGGTTATCCTCTCTCTCTCTCTCTCTCTCTCTCTCCGTAGATATTCAACACAGTACTTGAAGTCTTAGCTAGAGCAACAAGACAATAGGCTGAGATCAAGTGAATACTAATTATAAAGGCAGAAGTCAAAGTATCTTCCTTTGAAGATGATATGATAGTACACATAAATGACCCTAAAATTTACACCAGAACAACCTTATCACTGATACACACTTTGATCAAATAGTTGTATACAAAATTAACTCGAAAAAATCAGCAGCCCTAGTATAAACAAATGACAAATGGACCTGGAAGTCAGGGAGGCAAGAACTTTCACAATAGCCTTAAATTATATAAAGTATTTTGGGGTGACTCTAACCAAGCAACTGAATGACTTTTATGATAAAAAAAAATGTTTGTCCTGATCATATAGCAATTTAATGTATTCTTACTTATTTTTGAAGCAATTTCCCATCACATTTTACAAATTCAACATACAAATTATAATGGTTCTAATTATATTCCAGTATTATTACGGAAGTAGATTTTAAGGGTTAGATAACTGTCAGAAATATAAACCTGTATATTTAATGTTTAAAATACTACAAGTGAGAATAATGAATAAAAGCTTGGTTATTCATCACAGGGCTGCAGTACTAAGGATTTAAGTTTTTTTTTTTAATATATCTATATCTATCTGTCTATCTATACATATATATATGTATATCTACACATACATATGTATAGATAGATATTTGGGTGGCTGGAGAGAGTGCTGTGCAGTTAAGAGCACTTATTGCTCTTCCAGAGAACTCATGTGAGAACTCACGTGCTTCCCAGCACCTGTACTGGAGTGCACACAAATGCCTGCAACGGTAGCACCAGGTAATCGGGCACCTTCTTCTGGCCTCTGTGAATACTGTACTCATGTGACACACAAACACATACTGATAAATTAATGATAATAAGAAAACCCATGGACAGATAGATCATAGTCCACAGAGGGCACCATCCTACTTCTGTGGTTTAGCTACAATGATATGGAATGAAACTGCAATATAAATACTTATCTTTATGCCACAGACCAACGCTACTCCTGTCTATAGAAAAGCATCTCTAATGATCAGCACCGAATTCAAATTTTTGTGGCTGCTGGAGATGTTTATCATGTGGACTTAGTGTTCAGCTCTAAGAAGGAAATTGGTAATACTTGGGGAACACTGCAGGAAAGACAGCAGAAAGAATGTTGAAAGCCAACAAATAGGGACAAATGATAAGAAATGTGATCTTCAGGCATTCCACACACAATCCCATCGTGAGTCTGGTTACCATGCTGCCCCTGCCCAAATCTTAAAAAGTCAACAGTCATCTGTGGATAGGGGAAATATTCTTGAGGGCCTACTCCTTCCTTGTTGAACTACCTGTCACAGAATAATAGGGTTGCAGATCATGTTGTAGTTGATAGATTCTGAGATAAGGGTAGTTACTGACTTCAGTTATGAATCAAAGAATGAGTCTATAGTCTCCAGATGATAGTTTAAACATATGCCCACTTAAGTTGTCTTGGTTAAAATCAAAGGGTAAGAAAAGAAAACAAAAAAAAAAAAAGTGTTAAAGTAAGAAAGGAGCTATCATAAAAGATACAGAGATAACAGAGATATGGAAAAAAAAGATTATGAGAATAAACAAAATGTACTATACAGGTACAGAAGTGTGAAAGAATACATTTAATCATTTGAAAGTAAAGTTTGATCAACAGAACTCTATTTCTTGAAAGAAATATCATATTTTTTTTTCTTGGCACTGAGAAAGAATTAGAAAATAATTATGTTCAGGCCAGGGAGCATATTTCTTAGAAAATTCTTAGATGTAAGTTAAATAAAAAAATCTGCCCCAGATTGAAAGGGTTCCAAGGTATGTGCTGGAAAATGATTTTCCCAGAGTGAAAAGTTTGAGCACAAATCTCAGCTGTCTATCATGTTAAGGAGTCAGAAAATGGGATTCAATGTAATGCTACTGATTTGGATGTGAAGAGTGTAGTTTCTGATTCCAGGTTGCTAAGTTTAGAACATGCAATCAGATAATTGACAATGCTTTAGAATGTGAAAGCACTTTTGTTTTCTATAAGCTGCAGACTGAGAGTACCGTTAAGTATTATGAAGTTCATGTTTTAAATTTATAAATCTGTAATTCTAAAAGTAAGGGAAACTACACTGTTATTTCTTCATCCTAATGCGAACAATTTGAACGAACTGTTCTGGACTATATCAACTGTAGGATTTATTTTAAAAATTAAATAAGAATCATTAACATACTCATTTGAAGCCAGGCACAGTTTGTGATTTTCTAGACTAGCATTCTAACTGTCTTTTGTAATATACCTGGAAATGTACATATTTTTGGTTCAGAATTGTTTTTCCAAATTTGCAGTTTTATTTACCATGATAAATTTAATAAATGCAAGGAAAAATTAAAAAAAAACAGCTAAGAGAAAGGTCTGTGACTGAACGTGAATATTGACATTGCAATGGTGAACTAGGTTTCATAGTCTACATCTGTCCTGTCAGATTGAACCATCAAAGACATGTTTTGTTTACCTGATTGGATTCATAGAGCGATGCACCCCAATGCACACACTTGATATTATGATAGTAGTAATGATGCAATACATATTGAAGGAGTTGCATTGTAACAGACAACATGTGGGTTGCATATTGTAACACCTTTTGCATGCTTACTATCTCATTGTTGATTTCATGATGTTATAATAAAGTTCTGGCTTCCCAGAGTAAAATGTCAAGGTTTCATATGCTTAAGAAGCCTGTGGTTCACACGTTGACATACTGTTTCACTTAACTCCTCTCTGACAGGATTTGCTGATGGTAATAATTTTTTATTCAGTGAAAGCACAGTAAGAGGTAAGTTGCTTAACTGGAACACTCTAACTAAAATTAACCTTAGATTTCTCTGTGGTATAGAATCTAACTATGTTTTCTTAACTTTAAGAAATTGTCACGACAGATTATATAATGTGAGACAGAAAATAGATGTGTGTGTGTACGTGTGAGGGAGAGAGAGAGACAAAGACATAGAGAGAGATATAGACAGATGAGACAGAAAAAGAGAAGAGAGGGAGACAGAGAGAGAACACTGAAGAGTGATTGCCACATTCATGTTTACCTCAGCCTGTGAACTTACTTAGAAATGGAGGCTTTACAGATATACTTCTGGAAGAATCTCCAGATGAAATCTTTCTATATCCATCCTACCTGTAATCATCACTGGCCCAAATACAAATCTTGTTGTGTTTGTGAAGGTAAGGGGTAGGTAGGAAATTCATTCTTAGAATTTCAAAGAAGGCCATGCCAGACAGGGCAACTGGGGTTGGAATAAAACTATTTTAAGCTACAGAGTGATAGAGCCACCAGAAGTGGCACAAGGCAAGGTAGACTCTTCCATCCAGTGTGTAGAGAGGGTGGTCCTGCTGATGACTTCACATCAGAAGTCTGGCCTGTATAATGATAAGAAACTAAGTTTCCGTTTTTGTAAAAACACTTGGTTTGTTATCATTTATTATGATGACCCTAGGAAACTAATACATCAATAGAAATCATTTTACTCCATGCAATTTAGGAATTGTTAATACAAGAAGTGGAAAAGAATAATAAGGCTCCAATTTAAAATGAGACAAATGTGCTGCTTGTACAAAATTATGAACACATTATACATTTGTATAGTGTTTCTCCTCATAAACATATACAGCTATACAATGCATTATCCATAGTACCTCCACGAACGTATGTTAAACAAGCATAGAGAAACGAGCTATGAAATTCTAGAATTGACTTGGTGATACACAAAGCAGCTGATTATTCTTTATAATCAGTATTATAAAGGTGACTTAGCTTGATAAATAGGCAGGTAGATTAAATATAACTAATAAAGGGAATGCAAAACCAGTTTAGTAGTTAAAAGCACTTGCTGCTCTTGCACCTGAGTTTGGTTCCCAGCATCCAAATCAAAATTGACTGAATTCCAGGCCCCGAGGTATGCTCTCTTCTGACTTTTATACACTCTACATACACAGCGCACATACATACAGGCACACATACACACACACACATATAAATAAATAAATAAATAAATAAATAAATAAATAAAATTATACAATTTTAAGCGACATAAATAAATGTGCTTACTTGTGTTAGTATATATTATATAGATAATAGCTAAGAAAATATTTTTAAGTTAATTCTTATTTAATACTAACTTGATTAGCATTTAGGCTTAACACATTTTAAGTTTAGGTATGATCACATACACACACACACACACACACACACACACACATACACACACACACACGGATACAGGACCAAAGGGTATTGAAAACTTTGTAGAGGAGTTTTAATTCAACAACACAGCTTCTGTAATCACATTCAGAAACAGAAACCTTGTAGGTCTACATGATCTGGCTGGAATTCAGACACATCCTTAGTACACATGTTTAACATCAAATATGTGTAAAGGTAGTTTGCAGAAGGAAACACCCATGGTTGAAAGTGATGTCTAAGTGAGAGGTAGATAAAGTGAGGAGTCAGAGAAAGATTTGA
The DNA here is from genome assembly GCF_030254825.1 of Meriones unguiculatus. Classification (NCBI taxonomy): domain Eukaryota; kingdom Metazoa; phylum Chordata; class Mammalia; order Rodentia; family Muridae; genus Meriones; species Meriones unguiculatus. The sequence goes on along the minus strand of NC_083352.1, from coordinate 52,835,266 downwards.
GAGAATAGGATATGACCAACTCTCACAAGAACAGAGAGAAAGGAGAGGCAATTTAAAAGCACAGACAGAGAAAGAGGAGATGGACAGCTACACAGAGACAGATTGCAGTGAGAACAAACTAGACACAGGTGAAAACAGACAAGCCAGAGAATGAGAAGGAGCCAGAATATTAAAACAGATTTCTAGAGTTAGTATGAAGCCAAGAAGAACAATTTAGTCAGAATCTGAGAGAAGCCATTTTGAATCAGTCAACTTGGAGAGGAGTTTGAGCCAGAAAAGTTGATTTTAACATGCCAGCAAGAGCTCAGAAAGAGCTAGAAAGGGTCAGCATATTCAGCAGTAAGTCTCAGAGGCTGGAAACATTCTAAGGCTATATTAGATTGCAAAGGAGGCTAGAAGCTTCCAGGACTAGGCCTAGGTTAGCAGCTGGAGGCAGCAAACCACCGAAATGACAGTTACCTCAGCCAAATAACAATTACATTTACAAAGCTTAACTTTTATTCCTACAAAATATTTCTCTTCCTATTGATTAATTTTTATTCTCTGGGAGCTTCCTCCATGTTAGAGGTATTAAAATATTTACAATTACTAGCAAGATTGCTCATTGGATAAGAACACCTGCAGCAAAGCCTGGCAACCGGAGTGCCATCCCAAAAATCCACATTGAAGGAGAGAAGCCACTTCTGTGAGTGTCCTGTGACCTCCACATGCACTCTTTGGTGCATGTGACCTCAAGTATACACATAATAAATGCACATTAAATTAATTGATTGTATAATTAAACATTCTAAAACAAATGTTTCTTTTCTTTTATCTACTTTTACATTTTCCTGTAATCTTTCCAATCTTTATTTAATATTTGAAGATAGTTTCAAATAAAATTTATAGTTCCTTAATAAATTTATGCTATTATTATTTATTTGTCTGTTTAAGGTAAACTCTCATGTACCCCAGGTTATCCTCTACCTCCACAAGTAGCTGAGGATAGCCTCGGGTTTCTCTTCTTCCCAATGATAGGATCATAAAAGTGATTCACAACTCCTGGCTTAGGCTCTGCTACAAATCAAACCCTGGCATTCGCACAAACTAAAACATTATACTAGTTGAACCATATCTAACATTTTAATAAATGTTTTAATTCATCATCTTCTCTCTGTTAACTAGGTTTCCATTTGCCTTGTTTACAATGCAGATGTAAACCTGATAATCCTCTTGTGTTGTAAATTATTGTTTAAATAATTTAGAATAAGAAACAGTAATAAAGATTCTTATGTTATCTTGCCCTAGGAAAGTAAAGCATCATAACAATATTTATTCCATGGGATTCAGTCATCACTGTTTTATGCAGGGAGTCTACATTTTATTTATACTTCTAACTCTTTTCATTTTATCTTGTTATTTTATGATATTTTCTGGAATAATTCTCACTTTTTCGCTTTTAAGTGGTTTCAGTGTGATAATGCTTCTATACTGACCTGTCTATAAATATTTTAGAAAATGTATACTTTTTTTTTCTATTTGAAAGGTACAACATAGCAGCCTTATTTGTAATAGCCAGAAGCTGGAAACAGCCCAGATGTCCCTCAGTGGAGGAATGGATGTAGAAATTGTGGTACATCTACACAATGGAATATTAGTCAGCAATTAAAAAAAAAACAAAAAACAAACAAACAAACAAAAAACAAGGATATCATGAAATTTGCAGGTAAATGGTGGGATCTGGAAAAGATCATCCTGAGTGAGCTATCCCAGAAGCAGAAATACACACACGGTATATACTCACTCATATAGACATATAATATAGGATAAACCCACTAAAATCTGTACACCTAAAGAAACTAATCAAGAGGGAGGACTCTTGCTAAAATGCTCAATCCCTATCCAGAAAGGCAAAGAGGATGGACATCAGAAGAAGGAGAAAAGAGGGAACAAGTCAGGAGCCTGACACAGAGGACCTCTGAAAGGCTATCAAAGCAGATACTGAAGGTTATGGGCAACATTTGGGCAGAGTGCAGGGAATCTTAGGAAAGAAGTGGGAAACAGTAAGATCTGGAGAGGACAGGAACTCCACAAGGAGAGCAACAGAACCAAAAAAATCTAAGCACAGGGGTCTTTTCTGAGACTGATACTCCAACCAAGGACTATGCATGGAAATAATCTAAGACCCCTGCATAGATGTAGCCCATGGCAGTTCAGTATCCAAGTGGGTTCCATTGTAATAGGAACAGGGACTGTCTCTGACATGAACTGATTGGCCTGCTCTTTAATTACCTTCCCCTGAGGGGGAAGCAACATTACCAGGCCACAGAAGAAGACAATGTAGCCACTCCTGATGAGACATAATTGAGTAGGATCAGAAGGAAGGAAAAGACATCCTCCCCTATCAGTGGACTTGGGGAGGGGCATGCATGAAGAGGGTGGAGGAAGGGAGGAATTGGGACAGGAGGAGGGAGGGAACCACAGGGGGGATTCAAAGTAAATAAAGTGTCATTAATAAAGAATTAAAAAAATTCAAGTTGAGGTTTTTCTTGATTTAATTTAAATATGTCATGCAATTATAACCATTTAAATAATTACTGAGAAATCACTTGAAAATCATGTATTTTTTAAAAGATTTGCAAAACACGGATTTTATTTAGTCACTGTTAAATTGCTTGTGTAATATTGAGTATTTATAAAATTTGGTGATTTTTTTTGACTTTCAACAACTTCTACTGTGCTTTACTTAAGTACATATCAAATTCAATTGAAAAACAGCATTTCCAGGTACAAGAGAAAAAATTCCTTGTGTCAATTATATCAAAGGTTACAGAAAAAGAATAAAACATGCAGTAATACGCATGTGATTTTTATTAAAAGACAAAAATTTTAGGGTATTTTAAGCATGAAGAATAATAAAATATATTAAACATGGAGGAAAACAAAAGCACCACCAATATAAAGAAAATCAAAGTGTTTTGAGGTGTGGGGCTCCTGTGTAGGCAAATGGATGGAACTAGAAGATATCATCCTGAGTGACGTAACCCAAAAACAGAAAGATGGGCATGGTATACATTCAGTAATAAGCAGATATTAGCCATATAACATAGGACAGCCAACTAAAGACCTAAAGAAGCTAAACACTAAGGAGGACCCCAGTGAGGGTGCTTAAATCTCCTTCAGAATGGCAAACAGGATAGACAGCAGAAGCTGTGGAAGAGAGAAAACAGGATGGGAGTCTACTATGGAGGGTCCTCTGAAAGGCTCTGCCCAAGAGGGGATCGAAGCAGATGCTGAGACTCAAGGCCAAACTTCGGGCAGAGCAAAGGGAGTATTACAGAGGAAGAGAGGGGTGGGATTAGAGGGACATGGTGGAGAATGAAGAATTTTATATGAAAACCAGCTCTAGGAAATATAGTTATTGATGATAACATCCATTACATGACACAAAAATATAGCATTAGATGTAATGGGACAGGGGACCAAAGATTTAGATGTCTTAGCTACATAGGGTAATTATATGTAACTGCGAGTTTACAAAAGTATACTGTCAAGTTCACTGATGAGAGAAGTGTTGAAGAAATCTAATAGAAGGTTGAATCATACAAAAAAATATGGAAGACCAAAAGAATGCCAGGAGGGTGGTAGAGTTGAGATTCATGTGCTCAGTGTAATTTTCATACATGCAAGCAATGCATTCTAATTCTCTCATCCTCTACTTACTTATGTATTTCCCACTTCTGTCAACTTCCTTCTTTAGGAAATGATCCTTGCCCATGCCTGCATCCTTTTCTTTATTTTGAGGTCCACTGCAGTATACCAGAACTTTCTCTGTGGCCAAGGATATGGAGCTACCCAGTGGAGATTGGTAGACTCTTAAGATACCGACTCTCTTATTTAGTATCCTTTATTAACAATAGTCTACAAATATAGGTAGAGTCCCATGCATGTCATATCCATGTTTGGATGTTGATAAGTCAAGAAACTTAGTATAAGAAATTAAAGTACTTGTGAGTTCATGATTGTGATAGATGTGTCATACCCAGAAGATTGCATTCTGTTTTTATTTCTCCCTATCTTCTAGCTCCTATAGTCTTTTTGTACTTTCTTCCATGATATTCCTGAGGATGATATAAATGTTTTGCTTATAGTTGAACACTCAATAAGTGAAATCAATAGTCTCTCTTCTAGGCTTACAACCTCCTTAGTCATTGGTCTTTGATAGGCTTGCAGTACCAGTCTTGAAGTTCTACTGAAAAGCTGACTTAGCAATCAGAGAGAGGTTGGTTGTCCATTAACAGTGTGTCACTGTTACAGCATTGGGCCCATTTTGCATGGCAGGTTGGTATTATAGTTCCAGTGCTTGTGTCTAGGTTAGACTACCTATGACTTTTATCCCCTTGAAGACTAATACAGTACCTTCCGGTATTGTGAAATTAAACATCAGTCAGCAAGTTTCCACCTCAGTTCTAGTTTGCTTTTTCACAACCAAGTTGTATGGTATCTTCAGCAATATGGAATTATCATCTATATTTGTTTTGAAGCTAAGAGATGTGGAAAGAGACATGTACTCTTTTCAGGGCATAGGGTATCTCCTTGACCAATAATATAGGAAGGTGATAACCAATCTCCAGAAGAATAAGTTTAAGATAATGTTACTTCATAATTTGTTAATAATTAAACATTGAAAATATTTTGCAGTCATTAAAACTGTTCTGAATATTTTAGAAGAGAGAAAATTCTGGTCATCTATTTAGATTACAAAACTGTTGATAGACCACATAATTTTGGATTACTATTAAAATATCCCAAAGCACCATTAAGCTGGTAAATATTGCAGCTGAAATAGAATAGTAGAAGAACTAGTTTTTATACTTTTGCATCTTTATTTGGGTCTTTGTTTCATGCTTTTTTTTTGAGACTAATATAACAGAAACTAAGGCTAATTTTGAAAGAAATATTCTGATTTCCTCATTATTCTTCGAAATTCACTCGGGAGCATCTGACAAGCCATTGTAAAACTTTGCTCTGAGAGTGAAATGCATGTCACATATAAATGATGCTCTGTGATGGTAATGCAGATCCAGAGTCTGGTTATTAGAAATAATAAAGTCTCCAGGGAAGAAAGAAGCCCTCAGTGATATTTTGGGAACTAGAATATCTCAGGGTCATAATGTTGCCAGGCTATTCAAACAATGACGCAAACTTACTCTTAAATACTCTTTTTAGGAGAAATTTAAGGTTTTTCTCAAGTTATTCCACATAAAGCAGATGGCAATATTTATAGAACAAATAATTTCAAATTAGATGCAAAATTGTTATTCAGTGATAAAGTTAATTTCTAAAACTTATTCATGATTAAAGTTTATATAATTTACATATATCACATAATTACTGATTCTATATAACTCATATTTATGATGTGTATTTAATCATGAATATAGCTTCATTACCACTTACTGGCATGAAAAAAGAAACTAAATCCATGAAGATCACTGGCATATTGTTTAGTTTTGAAATTATACACAGAATAATGATAATCTAAGAAAACAACCTAATTTCTGAGATTAAAAAAACTGATATAACTCTAAGAGACCCTTTTATCAAAATAAAGCAATTTTTGGATTTAGACATTAATTGGAGGCAAACCTAATAATTCTACAGCTATTAAACAATTAAAAAGTTCAACATTAACAATCTCTGTGACTATATTTTGTAAAAGTCAAATAAATATCTTGAAAGACTATACATTTTATTCAAGAAGAAATAAATAGATATTCTGAGTAGGCAAATAGCTATTAAATTTCTGTTTCTGTTGCAAATCTTTGTTGAAGTACAAATAAATGCAGATGATTTTGGTGTTAAAAATTATTTATTTATTTTGATACTGGGTTGTCCCTCTTGAACCCAAGTTGATCTTCAGCTTGAGATCCTATAGCGTCAGCCCCCAGATGCTGGAATAGAAACAAGACAGACCTGTGCTACAGTCTTTGCTCCACCCACATGGAGGAGGATAAAGGCTTCTGATTGAGATGAGGTTAGCATACCCATGAGAATGGCATGCTCCTAATTCCAAAGCCAGACATTAAAAGAGTGACAATGAGCTGGGAGGTGGTGGTGCAAGCTTTAATCCCAGTACTCTAGGTAGAGGCAAGAGGATGGATCTCTGTGAGTGTGAGGCCAGCCTGGTTTAGAGAGTGAGTTCCAGGACAGCCAGGGCTAAACAGAGAAATCCTGTGTGGCTGACAGCTGCAGTGTACATGGTAAGAGCCTGAGGCAGGGTGAATCATCTAGTGTGTACCTACAGAACTCACAAAGAGACTACTACTTGTGTGATAATTTTGTATACAAGAATATAAAATAAGTACAACCATGGCTTTCAGGATTTTTATTTAAGACAATTATTTTACTATCTAATAATAAGGCTTTGGAAATGAAATAAATATAAACATTTGTTGGTGCGTGTATCATATTTCAAATTGTAATTTTCCTAATGTATCTAATATGGATTTAATTTCAATTAACTAACGAATGACTTCATTCTTACATGTTTTAGGAATGTGAGCTTTTATTCAGAACATTTCTCTCAAATGTCTCTGAAGTTTTAGGTCAGAGGGCTGCTAAGACCTCAACCTTGCTGAGCACTATATCACTTAGGGTTTGTGTATGAGATGAACTGTTTCCTATTGATGTCACTGCTGGTTGCCCATAGCATCTTTTGGAAAATGAATTTGGAGATTAACTTTCTTTCTGCACAAATGCAACTCAGTGCTTCCTTCTGCAGCCTTCTCAGTGATGCTGCTGCCTTATCTATTTTTGCTGGATGGATACAGTTCTGAATGATGGCTATGTGGCTTTGGACTCTGGTTTTATAGAGATAAATTTTAAAACATTTTCCCCCGAAGGCACAATTTTGCACTTTCTCAGACAAAAATCAAATGACTTAGCAGAACACTCATGGTGTTTTGTTATAAAACTGCAAAAGCATCTATCCTTTATTCCACTATTGAATAAAGATTCTTAATATTCGATAAACTGGAGACCTGGCTCAATAAATTCCATGTGCTACATACTCACAATTTTTTTTTTCTTTTTTTATCCCGGCTTCCAAAGCTCCAGTCTCACATTTCCACTTACACCCGCACTTGCCAGCCCAGATAATCACACTGTATGTTCTTCTTGACGGTCCCATTTTTGCTTTACAGCCATTTTAGTTCTCGCGTATGAAACACTGATGATTATGGCAATTGTTACTTGACTTGGGTGCACTGTGTAATGATGCTGAAAATACCACTTTTTACACATTAAAATTAATGGAGTTTATGTAAATAAAGTTACATTTAAGTGTTGATTATTTTTTTAAAGTGACACTTATCAAATTAAGGAAAAATCACTGGTGTTTTTTACAAAAAGCTAAGAAAGTGACTTTGAAAAACATTTGCTTGGATTCTTTGATCCTAGACACATGGGAAATATATGTGGCCACAGTACTGTATGGAGACAGTGATTTCTGTGGTTTCATACACACATACAAACACACACACACATACACACACACACACACAAAGAAGCAAAGAATATTTTATGAACCTGTTTCTCTCACTTTGCACCCTTTTTTCTGTTTATTAATTACAGTTTATTTACTTTGTATCCCAGTTGTAGGCCCCTCTTCCATCCCCTCCCAATCTCACTCTCCCTCCCTCTTCTTTTCCTATGCCCCTCCCCCAGTCCAATGATAGGAGAGGTCCTAATCCCCTTCCATCTGACCCTAGTCTATCAGTCTCATCAGGACTGGCTTCTTTGTCTTCCTCTGTGGACTGGTAAGGCTGCCCCCCCCTCAGGGGGAGGTAATCAAAGAGCCAGCCACTGAGTTCATGTCAGAGACAGTCCCTATTCCTATTATTGGGAACCTTCTTGGACACTGAGTTGTCATGGGCTACCTCTGTGCAGGGGTTTTACGTTCTCTATGCATGGTCCTTGCTTGGAGTATCAGTCTCAGAAAAGAGCCTGTGCCCTTTAAGAACATACTAATCTGGTCTATGTTTTCTAATGTTAAAACATCATAAACAAGGGAATTGAATTGAATGTATCAACACTTTGAGTTCCTAGATAAAAAAAAAAACAAAAAAACCAAAAAAAAAAAAAAAAAAAAACCCAAAAAACAACACCACCACCAACAACAACAACAAAAAACTGAAGGGTAATTTAACACTAAATAAACCTCAATTAAATATGGGACTATAATCTTAACAATAAAAAGGAAATGTCAGAAATCACGCACAGCCAACTAATCACACCATGCCCAAATAATGCGGATGCCTAATTGCAGCATATCAGGTTTCTTTCCCTTGTGTTTGTCTTATTAAACCCTCTGTGCATACTGCCTAGATGGGATTTTCTGATTTCTCATGTTTTACTAATTCCTAGCCACACTCTTGAATCAAATTCCATTCTACATAATTAGTCCAGAGTTTTTCTTTTAACTCCCAAGCTTAGTTAACGAAAATCTCCAGCAATTTAAGAGTAAGATGAATCCAACAAAAAGCAGCAAGACATTTTCTAAGCTTGTTGTGTCAAAGAAGCTGTTTTTTTGTTTCGTTTTGTTTTTTGTTTTTTTGCATTTTTCTTTATTTAATCACATTATAGTCTGATCCTAGCCTTTTTTTCTGTTTTTCCAATCCCACCCTCACACCCCTCCTTATTCTCAGAGTAAAGGAGGCACCCAAGGGGTACCAGCCCACCTGGGCATCTCAAGTTGCAGCAGGACTAAATGTATCCTCTCCTTTGAGACCTGCCAAGGCAGTCCAGCTAGGAAAAAGGGATCCAAAAGCAGGCAACAGAGTAAGAGACAGCCCCTACTTCATTGTTAGGGGACCCACATGATGACCAGGCTGCACATCTGCTAAATATGTGTGGGAGATCTAGTTCCCTATTGGCCCAGGTTAGTTTACTCTGTAGGTCTTCTTGTGGTGTCCTTGACCCCTCTGGCTCCCTCTATCCTTCCTTCTACATTTCTTCAAGACTCCCAGAGTTCAGTTTGACTGTGGGTTTCTACCACTGTTTCCATCAGCTGCTGGATGATGCATCTCAGAAGACAGTTATGCTAGGCTCCTGTCTGTAAGCATAGCATAGTGATGTTAACACTGATAGGGGTTGGCTCTCTCCAATGGGGTGGGTTCCGAATTGGACTAGTTATTGGTTTACCATTCCCTCAGTCTGCTAGGGAGGGTAACAAGGGTGGTGATCAGGTGTCAGGAGAGTGGGAATGGTGTGGAGGGAGGAGTGGGAGAGTGAACAGGAATCTATGGGGGCACATCTCCGGGGTTGACCATAGGGGTTAGGCAGCCTAAAGGCACCACCTCCTGTAGCCAGATTGGACTTCCAGCAGATGGAGGAGGATTCAAAATCTGTCTTGCCTACAAGAACTGTAAGGATAAAGAAGTTGTTTAAATTGTTATTTTTCTCAGTGAAGACAAAGCTTTTCAGAAAGCAGACATGATTGTAGTATTTCAAAATTAGTATTGTATTGTGTGTGTGTGTGTGTGTGTGTGTGTGTGTAAGCCATGGCTTACATCCTTGTACCTAAGTCTCTAGAGTATTTACAGGCTTGTCCTAATGGTGCCAGCACACACAAACATCCACACACACCCACAGTCACTTATTGTTCATGACTTTACAGTCTTTTCTGGACTTCTGCACATCTGCCCTCCTTTCTCCTACTGTCCCCTATCTCACTATTACAATTTTTAGCCAATGATTACTTGATTTTGCTACATAGCTCAGAAGGGTCTCAAACTACTCCTGTAGCCTCCTCAGTGTTGATTTCAGGCCCAGTGACAGTGACTCTTTGGGAAAACAAGTAAATATTTGTTGGTTATGCTTTTTCAAATTCCATCCATAAATACATCAATATTTTGATCACAAATAGAGATTTTCTTTTGATCACATTATGATTTTAAATATTAGTCTTTATTGAATTAAGCCTAAGAATAATGTTGAAAATTTTGTATGGATACTTTATAACGGAGATATATGTTACATTTTTATAGGTAAAATATCTCAGTAAACTTGTTATCTCCTAGCAAAATGTAAGTCATTTTTTTCCTTTATGTTATTTCAATTACGTATATCGGTTACACGCAATTGAAGTATGTGGATTAAAAAAATAAAACTAAATGTGAATTCTTTCTGAAATGCATGATTGCTAGAGTCTGGAAGTTTCTTCTATTTCTTCTGAGGCAACAGTTCACTGGATGTTTTTCTTTTTAAGTGTTGCTATGAGGCTGGGTTCTGATCAATGGTTTTCTAGAAAAAACAAAAATTTTGAGAAGGGAAGAAATCCAAAACACCATACAAAATAACCAAACACGTTGAAATAAGATAGCATGAGAAAATTATGCCTGATTATCTGATGTAAGCTGAAATATTTTCCCATGTTGTGTAGATACGGAAAGCTTCTCTCACATTCCTTTGCCCTGTGAAACAAACTACCTGAAATCTCTTGGACCATGATCCTTTTGAAAACAAATAAGCAAAACACTTCTCTCCTTATAGAAACATGAAGCTGGTTTTTCTTAAACCCTTTGTAAAAGCCACAGCAGGCCTTTAAAAAAAGCATGATATGTATTTAAAGAACCAGGGGAACTATTTTTTCTAGCAGAAATTTATACAACATAAAATTAAATTTTAAACCAAATGGGCAAACCAAATTAATAAAATGGATCAAAGCCATGATGAGAAGTGAACAGATAAAAAGATGTGGCTGACATCACAAGAAATCACAGAGGAAAATCTACAAGCAAGTAGGAACCTCTCTTCCAGTTGACTGACAGCTGATGGCTACAATACGATGGTGTCTTTAATCAGCTGAAAGGTTTTTGCTGCTGAGAGTTTGTTAGCAGTGACAGTGTCTGTCAAGTACAGTTGAAAATGGCAGTGGCATGAAGGGAAAATAGGATCCCAATATCAGAAGGCACTCCTGAAAGGAAATTAAAACGATGCCTCCCAGGTAGCCGGAAATTATATTTTGGGAAAGTTGAAAACAGTAATAAAGAAAATGGTGCAATAACAAAGCCAAGTTAAACAGAGATGAAATATGATGTGTGTATTTGTGTAGGTGTACAATAATGCAATGTGATTTTTGATAACATTTGCTCTTTCTTTCTCCCCCAACAGAGATGAGAACATGTAAGGCATGAATTAAAACTAAAGGATTTAAATTATACAGTGAAGAAAACTCTTTCGGTAGCATGCTCTTTTTCTTTTACTTTTTTCTTTTTATTATTACTTACATTTTATTAACTCTGTATCCCAGCTGTATCCCACTCCCTCATTCACTCCCAATCCCATTCTCCCTCCATCATCTCCTCCCTGCCCCTTTCCAAATCCACTGGTTAGGGAAGACCTCCTCCCCTTTCATCTGACCCTGTTTTATCAGGTATCTTCAGGACTGGCTGCAAAGTCCTCCTCTGTGGCCTAGCAAGACTTCTCCTACCTTGGGGGGTGGGGAGGTCAAAGAGCCTGCCATTGAGTTCCTGTCAGAAATAGCCCCTGTTCCCCTTACTATGGGAAACCAATTGGTTATTGAGCTACCGTGGGCTATATCCCAGCAGAGGTTCAAGGTTATATCCATACATGGTCTTTGGTTGAGTGTCAGTCTCAGAAAAGACCCCTGTGCCCAGATATATTTGGTCCTTGTGGAGCTCCTATACATTCCACATCATACTAACTCCCCCTTCTTTCATATGATTCCCTGCACTCTGCCAAAGGTTTGGTTATGAATCTTAGTTACCTGCTTTGATACACTGCTAGGTAGAATCTTTCAGAGGCCCTCTGCGGTAGGCTCCTGTCCTGTTACTTATTTTCTCTTACGTCCAATGCACATCCCGTTTGTCTTTCTAAGTGAGGATTGATCATCTTATCCCGTGTCCTCTTTCTTGTTTCATATGGAAAAACAAAAAACCAGAATCTCCAAAATGATCCTGTACAATATATCATCGGGAGGTATCTCCATCCCTGATCTCAAGCTGTATTACAGAGCAATAATAATAATAATAATAATAAAAACTGCATGGTACTGACATAGAAACAGAAAGGAGGATCAATGGAACTGAATAGAAGACCCAGAAATAAACCCACACACCTATGAATATTTGATTTTTGACAAAGACGCCAAAACCATACAATGGAAAAACGATAGCATCTTCAACAAATGGTGCTGGTCCAACTGGATGTCTACATGCAGAAAAATGAAAATAGGTCCATATTTATCACCCTGCACAAAACTACAGTCCAAGTGGATCAAAGATCTCAACATAAAACCAGGTGCTCTTTTACTTTTGAACTATTTTCCAATGTTCATTTGATAGACGCAAAAAAACTTTGTATGATAAAGTAGGTAGAATTATAAAACTGATTAAACACAGAGGTTATTATCATCATTAAGAATAATTAATTGAGTGCAGTCTTAGAATTTTATTAGTGCAATTGCTAACATGTTTATAGTCATTTTTACTGCTTTTGATTAGTTTAGGACTGAAGCATATCAAAATGTGTTGTAAATGATCAAGTTTAAGTCATCAACATGTATGACTTCAGGATCATCACTGATGCCCCAATAAATTGGAGCGCTTGATGATGGTGGCCAAAAGGCTTCATCAGAGAGCTTCTAAGTGAGTGACATATGGTATGCACTTAAAAATCAGTCATCTAACAACCAAACATGGAGACTCAAGTTATAGATTTATATTAGATGCTGATTAGCTTTACTTTAAAAAACAAACTTCTACTAGCAAAATAAAGCATTTCTTATAAGTTTTAAAAGGATGGTGGGGGTGGGGTGGGAGCTATGAGGTGTACTTGAATTTCCTGAATAGAATTCTTTGATGCCTGATTAAGAATAATTATAAGGGTCACATACTAGAAATATTTTTTTTCAATGCAGTTTATTCATGAACCTTGAACAATCATCTGACCCTGGGGAAAGCCAGCCCACAGCTTAAAATAGCCTCTGGGTAGCCAACCCCAGCATGCCACGTGGGCAATACAGATAGGTCCACATACATGGAAGCAAGCCAGATCCTCAGCCTTAGCCAAATGTGGAGTTGTTCGTGACAGAGAGCACTCACCATCGGGAAGGTGGAAGGCGGAAACCAGCTCCATCTTTAAGGCGCGGCATTACGCAGCTCTCTACAGTTCCCCCTTTTTGTTTTAGACTCATCAGGCAAGAGTAGAGGTCTGATCTCTGATATTAGAAATAAATTGGGACTTTGTACCGATGTTCATTTAGGTGTCATCCACCCAAAGAGCATCAGACCCGTCTGATATCTTCTTCTCAGAGGCAGGACCTGGCGCATCAACCCGCATGCAATCAGACATGCTCTTCTCTGGGTCCAAAGCGGCTGACCCTGAGTGCAGTGCTTAGCCTCGCATCCTGATGGTGTTCAATCAGAGGATTGACCTCGTGCAGGAGCAAATTGATACCCTATGGCAAATCGCTCAACTTGGCTGTCAATGAAAGTATGCTGGACTTTGTGTCACTAGCACACAACATGAGAATTTTCCCTGTGCTGCAAATCTGTCTAAACAATTGTCTAGCTATATTTTAGGTAATTGGACTGGAGAATTCGATACTACGATGGAGCAGCTGAGAGTGGCCATTGTCATGGTAAATTCTACCAGAGTGGACGCAGGACTAGCCACAGGATTATCATCATGATTTGCTGCAGCCATGAATCATCTGAAGGAATGGGCAGGCATGGGAGCGTTAGCAGGCCTTCTGGGGTTGGTCACCTTGGTTTGCCTGTGGTATATATGCAAGATTAGAGTCTCACAACAGCGTAATGCAGCCATGACCATTCAGGCCTTTACAGCCATTGAAGCAGGACAGTCTCCCCAAGCATGGTTGGCTACCATAAAAAGCTAAAATGTTACTAGAAATATTTAATTATCAGTTATGCATGAAGTTTATGCTATTTTAAAATCAGAACGAAGGGTACAGAGATAGTATTTGTCTTACTGAACTTTGAATTTGACAAGTAAAGAGAGCATTATTGAATCTGCCTAGAGATGGCAAAAAAATCAAATTTAGAATGGGACATTTTTGATGCTAAAACTAGAAAACACCACAGACATCGGGGAGATGTGACTCCATCAGAAAGCATAGTAAGGGGTTTTCTACAAACGTAAAGACTGAGGTCACATGGGTAGAATGACATTTGGAAGAAGTGTGAGGCTGTAACCAAACACTGAGGACAGTGCCAGTGAACATATATGAAAAATATTCTGAGAAATGCAGGGTGGTTGTTCTACTTGGAGACTGAAGAAAGGTTGATGAAATCTTGATATGAAAAAAAAAAGAGATTATTAAATTTCCCCCTGATCAAATTAGTCACTATTCATCTAGAAATTAATCTTACAGAATAGGTTAATTTTGCAGCTTAATTATATTCATGAAAAATGGCCATCTCATATAGCTCGGACAACAGAGGGCTGAGATCACTTTGTATTTTTCTTATTTTATAGCATTTCTCATACAGGAATCTTCCATTTTCCAAATAACATATATAAAATTTCGGGCTACCTACACGACATAAATGCTGTGACAATTCCACTATTATTTCTATTAAAGCATAACGTATTCTCTTCCTGCCAACTATTTGTATAAATTACTGCACTCTTACTGTTAAATGTTATTTTAATACTTAACACTTGGACTCCAACATAGAATTATATTACTTACTTTATTAGCTCATTTACCACCTACCATGCTCTATAACTAGGTAATCCCTGGAACATAAGCTATTCTAGTTAGATGCTGTAGTAACTCAAGCCTTCTTTTGGCTTACCACTTTCTGCCTCTATAACGGCTCTGTCTCTGTGTCTCTTTAATATTTTAAATCATTAATTTTTGTCGCAGGCAATGTATGCATATGTTTATACATACATACCTAAATGTAACCTGTTCAGTGTGTAAAATGTCTCTTGTATGTGTGTTTCCTAGCTGAACATTTGGTTTTGGATAACCATTTGGTGTTCTATTCCCTGAGAAAGACCATTTCTCCCAACCTCAGAATTCCTTAGTTTCTCTAGTTCTTCATGTAGGTTGAGGATTTTCTTCTGTCTGCCACGGCATTTCTAATGAGAAGCAATGAATTTGAACAAGGACAAGAAAAGTTGTACAGGAAAGTTAGAAGAAAGAAGGGGGAAAAGTTATAAAAAATGATACCTAAAATATATGTTAATGTAAAAATGTATACAATTTAACTATCTCTGATTAAAATATAGCTCAACCCACAATCAGAAATTGTACTATATTTAGAGATCATGTGGTTAAACGATCCAATAGGATTGTGTAGGAGGAATACTTCTCTAAGCACTGGTTTCATATTTCTTCTAAACTGCATGAGGAAGCATGCTGTATTTTATGTATTCAAAGGACAATAAAATTAAGATGATATAACATCAGATTCTGAAGTCATTTGCCAAAGAATTCTAGTACTTTTTGTCAAAATAACATCACAAAGCCTGTGATTTGGCTTTGAACACCATTCTTTGTACATTATTATAAAGATATTGATGAAAATAAAACAAAAGCGAGAAGATACTTAAATGCTACTAGGCATTATATTGAAATTCTATAAGTATTTAACTTAGTTTATGAATCTCAAAAGATATGTTAAATACATATAAAACCATATAGCTAAAATATTTACAAAATGTGTTTTTCATTTCTGACTTAATTTTACATCAGCGATGTTGGTGTTTTTATATTGCATATGACAATAATAGTCACACGTTGCAATGATTCTGGAATGTAGAAGAGAAGTTTCAAAAATGTGAAACATTTTTTCCTTTAATATTTGATCCTCATATTTGAAAATTTTGATGAAGGTATAACCTAAATCCTATAAGAAAATATAAACAAAAGATTTTAGACAACACAATATTTTGTCTCCAAGTAGATTATAACCTAATAGGACAGGGTTTATCTTAGGCAACTAATGATCTAATAAATGGTAAACATGTTACTCTGTTTTAGCAAGTGTGTTTCTTTAATTGTTCAGATACATGTTGTAACAGTATCTTAAAAGTTAAAACACTTGGAAACTTAAATAGCTCTCTTTGATATCCAGTAAAGATGAATTTTAGCTATTTTCATTGCACTTTCATATTCCCCAAGCTCTGAAAAAAGTTTTCATATGAAAGAAAGCATTTCCCTTTCATGCTTCTCTGAGAGCGTCTCCATGCTGTTAAACCCATCTATTGCGAGGCAGATGGGACTTCTTCCATACTGTTTAGGTAAATGGAATTAAAATAATGTCACTATGACTAGTCATAGTAGCCAGATGATAGTTTTTTAGAAATGAGTTGTAAGTTGTTTTATTACCTAAAGGATTGAGAAATGTGGAAAACATGCCATTTAAAAATTTTCTCTTTGCTTTTAATAATTTTTAGTACTTCACATGGTTCTGAATTGCAAAAAAATATGCAGAGTGTTTTTTACTGATTGAAATTTGAAAGTCTGTAATTGCTGTTACATACAAGTTAAAAATCTGAGACTCTTCTATGTTCATTAGACTGTTTTACATTCTCATTCATTCTTTACTTAATTATGGTTATTTAACTTCTTTTCCTGAAGTATTTGTTTTCATTATTATGGTATTTTAATCACACCACAGCTACTGTTATAAAACACGAGCTAAAAATGAAATGAAAATCTAAGCAATAAATTTTTAC